>NW_028155696.1:0-281072 GCF_963454915.1 Gymnoscopelus microlampas | reverse complement strand
TGGGGTGGGTATTTGGGGTGGGGTGGGTATTTGGGGCGTGGTTGGGGTGGGTATTTGGGGTGGGGTGGGTATTTGGGGCGTGCGTGGGGTGGGTATTTGGGGTGGGGTGGGTATTTGGGGCGTGCGTGGGGTGGGTATTTGGGGTGGGGTGGGTATTTGGGGCGTAAGTGGGGTGGGTATTTGGGGTGGGGTGGGTATTTGGGGCGTGCGTGGGGTGGGTATTTGGGGTGGGGTGGGTATTTGGGGCGTGCGTGGGGTGGGTATTTGGGGCGTGCGTGGGGTGGGTATTTGGGGCGTGCGTGGGGTGGGTATTTGGGGCGTGCGTGGGGTGGGTATTTGGGGCGTGCGTGGGGTGGGTATTTGGGGCGTGCGTGGGGTGGGTATTTGGGGCGTGCGTGGGGTGGGTATTTGGGGCGTGCGTAGGGTGGGTATTTGGGGCGTGCGTGGGGTGGGTATTTGATGCGTGCGTGGGGTGGGTATTTGGGGCGTGCGTGGGGTGGGTATTTGGGGCGTGCGTGGGGTGGGTATTTGGGGCGTGCGTGGGGTGGGTATTTGGGGCGTGCGTGGGGTGGGTATTTGGGGCGTGCGTGGGGTGGGTATTTGGGCGTGCGTGGGGTGGGTATTTGGGGCGTGCGTGGGGTGGGTATTTGGGGCGTGCGTGGGGTGGGTATTTGGGGCGTGCGTGGGGTGGGTATTTGGGGCGTGCGTGGGGTGGGTATTTGGGGCGTGCGTGGGGTGGGTATTTGGGGCGTGCGTGGGGTGGGTATTTGGGGTGGGGTGGGTATTTGGGGCGTGCGTGGGGTGGGTATTTGGGGTGGGGTGGGTATTTGGGGCGTGCGTGGGGTGGGTATTTGGGATGGGGGTGGGTATTTGGGGTGGGGTGGGTATTTGGGGCGTGCGTGGGGTGGGTATTTGGGGGTGGGGTGGGTATTTGGGGCGTGCGTGGGGTGGGTATTTGGGGTGGGGTGGGTATTTGGGGCGTGCGTGGGGTGGGTATTTGGGGTGGGGTGGGTATTTGGGGTGGGGTGGGTATTTGGGGCGTGCGTGGGGTGGGTATTTGGGGCGTGCGTGGGGTGGGTATTTGGGGCGTGCGTGGGGTGGGTATTTGGGGCGTGCGTGGGGTGGGTATTTGGGGCGTGCGTGGGGTGGGTATTTGGGGCGTGCGTGGGGTGGGTATTTGGGGCGTGCGTGGGGTGGGTATTTGGGGCGTGCGTGGGGTGGGTATTTGGGGCGTGCGTGGGGTGGGTATTTGGGGCGTGCGTGGGGTGGGTATTTGGGGCTTGCGTGGGGTGGGTATTTGGGGCGTGCGTGGGGTGGGTATTTGGGGCGTGCGTGGGGTGGGTATTTGGGGCGTGCGTGGGGTGGGTATTTGGGGTGGGGTGGGTATTTGGGGCGTGCGTGGGGTGGGTATTTGGGGTGGGGTGGGTATTTGGGGCGTGCGTGGGGTGGGTATTTGGGGGTGGGGTGGGTATTTGGGGCGTGCGTGGGGTGGGTATTTGGGGTGGGGTGGGTATTTGGGGCGTGCGTGGGGTGGGTATTTGGGGTGGGGTGGGTATTTGGGGCGTGCGTGGGGTGGGTATTTGGGGTGGGGTGGGTATTTGGGGCGTGCGTGGGGTGGGTATTTGGGGTGGGGTGGGTATTTGGGGCGTGCGTGGGGTGGGTATTTGGGGTGGGGTGGGTATTTGGGGCGTGCGTGGGGTGGGTATTTGGGGTGGGGTGGGTATTTGGGGCGTGCGTGGGGTGGGTATTTGGGGTGGGGTGGGTATTTGGGGCGTGCGTGGGGTGGGTATTTGGGGTGGGGTGGGTATTTGGGGCGTGCGTGGGGTGGGTATTTGGGGTGGGGTGGGTATTTGGGGCGTGCGTGGGGTGGGTATTTGGGGTGGGGTGGGTATTTGGGGCGTGCGTGGGGTGGGTATTTGGGGTGGGGTGGGTATTTGGGGCGTGCGTGGGGTGGGTATTTGGGGTGGGGTGGGTATTTGGGGCGTGCGTGGGGTGGGTATTTGGGGTGGGGTGGGTATTTGGGGCGTGCGTGGGGTGGGTATTTGGGGCGTGCGTGGGGTGGGTATTTGGGGCGTGCGTGGGGTGGGTATTTGGGGCGTGCGTGGGGTGGGTATTTGGGGCGTGCGTGGGGTGGGTATTTGGGGCGTGCGTGGGGTGGGTATTTGGGGCGTGCGTGGGGTGGGTATTTGGGCGTGCGTGGGGTGGGTATTTGGGGCGTGCGTGGGGTGGGTATTTGGGGCTTGCGTGGGGTGGGTATTTGGGGCGTGCGTGGGGTGGGTATTTGGGCGTGCGTGGGTGGGTATTTGGGGCGTGCGTGGGGTGGGTATTTGGGGCGTGTGTGGGGTGGGTATTTGGGGCGTGCGTGGGGTGGGTATTTGGGGTGGGGTGGGTATTTGGGGCGTGCGTGGGGTGGGTATTTGGGGTGGGGTGGGTATTTGGGGCGTGCGTGGGGTGGGTATTTGGGGTGGGGTGGGTATTTGGGGCGTGCGTGGGGTGGGTATTTGGGGTGGGGTGGGTATTTGGGACGTGCGTGGGGTGGGTATTTGGGGTGGGGTGGGTATTTGGGGCGTGCGTGGGGTGGGTATTTGGGGTGGGGTGGGTATTTGGGGCGTGCGTGGGGTGGGTATTTGGGGTGGGGTGGGTATTTGGGGCGTGCGTGGGGTGGGTATTTGGGGTGGGGTGGGTATTTGGGGCGTACGTGGGGTGGGTATTTGGGGCGTGCGTGGGGTGGGTATTTGGGGCGTGCGTGGGGTGGGTATTTGGGGCGTGCGTGGGGTGGGTATTTGGGGCGTGCGTGGGGTGGGTATTTGGGGCGTGCGTGGGGTGGGTATTTGGGGCGTGCGTGGGGTGGGTATTTGGGGCGTGCGTGGGGTGGGTATTTGGGGCGTGCGTGGGGTGGGTATTTGGGGCGTGCGTGGGGTGGGTATTTGGGGCGTGCGTGGGGTGGGTATTTGGGGCGTGCGTGGGGTGGGTATTTGGGGCGTGCGTGGGGTGGGTATTTGGGGCGTGCGTGGGGTGGGTATTTGGGGTGGGGTGGGTATTTGGGGCGTGCGTGGGGTGGGTATTTGGGGTGGGGTGGGTATTTGGGGCGTGCGTGGGGTGGGTATTTGGGGTGGGGTGGGTATTTGGGGCGTGCGTGGGGTGGGTATTTGGGGTGGGGTGGGTATTTGGGGCGTGCGTGGGGTGGGTATTTGGGGTGGGGTGGGTATTTGGGGCGTGCGTGGGGTGGGTATTTGGGGTGGGGTGGGTATTTGGGGCGTGCGTGGGGTGGGTATTTGGGGTGGGGTGGGTATTTGGGGCGTGCGTGGGGTGGGTATTTGGGGTGGGGTGGGTATTTGGGGCGTGCGTGGGGTGGGTATTTGGGGTGGGGTGGGTATTTGGGGCGTGCGTGGGGTGGGTATTTGGGGTGGGGTGGGTATTTGGGGCGTGCGTGGGGTGGGTATTTGGGGTGGGGTGGGTATTTGGGGCGTGCGTGGGGTGGGTATTTGGGGTGGGGTGGGTATTTGGGGCGTGCGTGGGGTGGGTATTTGGGGTGGGGTGGGTATTTGGGGCGTGCGTGGGGTGGGTATTTGGGGTGGGGTGGGTATTTGGGGCGTGCGTGGGGTGGGTATTTGGGGTGGGGTGGGTATTTGGGGCGTGCGTGGGGTGGGTATTTGGGGGTGGTGGGGTGGGTATTTGGGGGCGTGCGTGGGGTGGGTATTTGGGGTGGGGGTGGGTATTTGGGGCGTGCGTGGGGTGGGTATTTGGGGTGGGGTGGGTATTTGGGGCGTGCGTGGGGTGGGTATTTGGGGGTGGGGTGGGTATTTGGGGCGTGCGTGGGGTGGGTATTTGGGGTGGGGTGGGTATTTGGGGCGTGCGTGGGGTGGGTATTTGGGGTGGGGTGGGTATTTGGGGCGTGCGTGGGGTGGGTATTTGGGGTGGGGTGGGTATTTGGGGCGTGCGTGGGGTGGGTATTTGGGGTGGGGTGGGTATTTGGGGCGTGCGTGGGGTGGGTATTTGGGGTGGGGTGGGTATTTGGGGCGTGCGTGGGGTGGGTATTTGGGGTGGGGTGGGTATTTGGGGCGTGCGTGGGGTGGGTATTTGGGGTGGGGTGGGTATTTGGGGCGTGCGTGGGGTGGGTATTTGGGGTGGGTTGGGTATTTGGGGCGTGCGTGGGGTGGGTATTTGGGGTGGGTTGGGTATTTGGGGCGTGCGTGGGGTGGGTATTTGGGGTGGGGTGGGTATTTGGGGCGTGCGTGGGGTGGGTATTTGGGGTGGGGTGGGTATTTGGGGCGTGCGTGGGGTGGGTATTTGGGGTGGGGTGGGTATTTGGGGCGTGCGTGGGGTGGGTATTTGGGGTGGGGTGGGTATTTGGGGCGTGCGTGGGGTGGGTATTTGGGGCGTGCGTGGGGTGGGTATTTGGGGCGTGCGTGGGGTGGGTATTTGGGGCGTGCGTGGGGTGGGTATTTGGGGCGTGCGTGGGGTGGGTATTTGGGGCGTGCGTGGGGTGGGTATTTGGGGCGTGCGTGGGGTGGGTATTTGGGGCGTGCGTGGGGTGGGTATTTGGGGCGTGCGTGGGGTGGGTATTTGGGGCGTGCGTGGGGTGGGTATTTGGGGCGTGCGTGGGGTGGGTATTTGGGGCGTGCGTGGGGTGGGTATTTGGGGCGTGCGTGGGGTGGGTATTTGGGGCGTGCGTGGGGTGGGTATTTGGGGCGTGCGTGGGGTGGGTATTTGGGGCGTGCGTGGGGTGGGTATTTGGGGCGTGCGTGGGGTGGGTATTTGGGGCGTGCGTGGGGTGGGTATTTGGGGCGTGCGTGGGGTGGGTATTTGGGGCGTGCGTGGGGTGGGTATTTGGGGCGTGCGTGGGGTGGGTATTTGGGGCGTGCGTGGGGTGGGTATTTGGGGCGTGCGTGGGGTGGGTATTTGGGGCGTGCGTGGGGTGGGTATTTGGGGCGTGCGTGGGGTGGGTATTTGGGGCGTGCGTGGGGTGGGTATTTGGGGCGTGCGTGGGGTGGGTATTTGGGGCGTGCGTGGGGTGGGTATTTGGGGCGTGCGTGGGGTGGGTATTTGGGGCTTGCGTGGGGTGGGTATTTGGGGCGTGCGTGGGGTGGGTATTTGGGGCGTGCGTGGGGTGGGTATTTGGGGCGTGCGTGGGGTGGGTATTTGGGGCGTGTGTGGGGTGGGTATTTGGGGCGTGCGTGGGGTGGGTATTTGGGGTGGGGTGGGTATTTGGGGCGTGCGTGGGGTGGGTATTTGGGGTGGGGTGGGTATTTGGGGCGTGCGTGGGGTGGGTATTTGGGGTGGGGTGGGTATTTGGGGCGTGCGTGGGGTGGGTATTTGGGGTGGGGTGGGTATTTGGGGCGTGCGTGGGGTGGGTATTTGGGGTGGGGTGGGTATTTGGGGCGTGCGTGGGGTGGGTATTTGGGGTGGGGTGGGTATTTGGGGGTGCGTGGGGTGGGTATTTGGGGCGTGCGTGGGGTGGGTATTTGGGGTGGGGTGGGTATTTGGGGCGTGCGTGGGGTGGGTATTTGGGGCGTGCGTGGGGTGGGTATTTGGGGCGTGCGTGGGGTGGGTATTTGGGGCGTGCGTGGGGTGGGTATTTGGGGCGTGCGTGGGGTGGGTATTTGGGGCGTGCGTGGGGTGGGTATTTGGGGCGTGCGTGGGGTGGGTATTTGGGGCGTGCGTGGGGTGGGTATTTGGGGCGTGCGTGGGGTGGGTATTTGGGGCGTGCGTGGGGTGGGTATTTGGGGCGTGCGTGGGGTGGGTATTTGGGGCGTGCGTGGGGTGGGTATTTGGGGCGTGCGTGGGGTGGGTATTTGGGGCGTGCGTGGGGTGGGTATTTGGGGTGGGGTGGGTATTTGGGGCGTGCGTGGGGTGGGTATTTGGGGTGGGGTGGGTATTTGGGGCGTGCGTGGGGTGGGTATTTGGGGTGGGGTGGGTATTTGGGGCGTGCGTGGGGTGGGTATTTGGGGTGGGGTGGGTATTTGGGGCGTGCGTGGGGTGGGTATTTGGGGTGGGGTGGGTATTTGGGGCGTGCGTGGGGTGGGTATTTGGGGTGGGGTGGGTATTTGGGGCGTGCGTGGGGTGGGTATTTGGGGTGGGGTGGGTATTTGGGGCGTGCGTGGGGTGGGTATTTGGGGTGGGGTGGGTATTTGGGGCGTGCGTGGGGTGGGTATTTGGGGTGGGGTGGGTATTTGGGGCGTGCGTGGGGTGGGTATTTGGGGTGGGGTGGGTATTTGGGGCGTGCGTGGGGTGGGTATTTGGGGTGGGGTGGGTATTTGGGGCGTGCGTGGGGTGGGTATTTGGGATGGGGTGGGTATTTGGGGCGTGCGTGGGGTGGGTATTTGGGGTGGGGTGGGTATTTGGGGCGTGCGTGGGGTGGGTATTTGGGGTGGGGTGGGTATTTGGGGCGTGCGTGGGGTGGGTATTTGGGGTGGGGTGGGTATTTGGGGCGTGCGTGGGGTGGGTATTTGGGGTGGGGTGGGTATTTGGGGCGTGCGTGGGGTGGGTATTTGGGGTGGGGTGGGTATTTGGGGCGTGCGTGGGGTGGGTATTTGGGGTGGGGTGGGTATTTGGGGCGTGCGTGGGGTGGGTATTTGGGGTGGGGTGGGTATTTGGGGCGTGCGTGGGGTGGGTATTTGGGGTGGGGTGGGTATTTGGGGCGTGCGTGGGGTGGGTATTTGGGGTGGGGTGGGTATTTGGGGCGTGCGTGGGGTGGGTATTTGGGGTGGGGTGGGTATTTGGGGCGTGCGTGGGGTGGGTATTTGGGGTGGGGTGGGTATTTGGGGCGTGCGTGGGGTGGGTATTTGGGGTGGGGTGGGTATTTGGGGCGTGCGTGGGGTGGGTATTTGGGGTGGGGTGGGTATTTGGGGCGTGCGTGGGGTGGGTATTTGGGGTGGGGTGGGTATTTGGGGCGTGCGTGGGGTGGGTATTTGGGGTGGGGTTGGGTATTTGGGGCGTGCGTGGGGTGGGTATTTGGGGTGGGGTGGGTATTTGGGGCGTGCGTGGGGTGGGTATTTGGGGTGGGGTGGGTATTTGGGGCGTGCGTGGGGTGGGTATTTGGGGTGGGGTGGGTATTTGGGGCGTGCGTGGGGTGGGTATTTGGGGTGGGGTGGGTATTTGGGGCGTGCGTGGGGTGGGTATTTGGGGTGGGGTGGGTATTTGGGGCGTGCGTGGGGTGGGTATTTGGGGCGTGCGTGGGGTGGGTATTTGGGGCGTGCGTGGGGTGGGTATTTGGGGCGTGCGTGGGGTGGGTATTTGGGGCGTGCGTGGGGTGGGTATTTGGGGCGTGCGTGGGGTGGGTATTTGGGGCGTGCGTGGGGTGGGTATTTGGGGCGTGCGTAGGGGTGGGTATTTGGGGCGTGCGTGGGGTGGGTATTTGGGGCGTGCGTGGGGTGGGTATTTGGGGCGTGCGTGGGGTGGGTATTTGGGGCGTGCGTGGGGTGGGTATTTGGGGCGTGCGTGGGGTGGGTATTTGGGGCGTGCGTGGGGTGGGTATTTGGGGCGTGCGTGGGGTGGGTATTTGGGGCGTGCGTGGGGTGGGTATTTGGGGCGTGCGTGGGGTGGGTATTTGGGGCGTGCGTGGGGTGGGTATTTGGGGCGTGCGTGGGGTGGGTATTTGGGGCGTGCGTGGGGTGGGTATTTGGGGCGTGCGTGGGGTGGGTATTTGGGGTGGGGTGGGTATTTGGGGCGTGCGTGGGGTGGGTATTTGGGGTGGGGTGGGTATTTGGGGCGTGCGTGGGGTGGGTATTTGGGGTGGGGTGGGTATTTGGGGCGTGCGTGGGGTGGGTATTTGGGGTGGGGTGGGTATTTGGGGCGTGCGTGGGGTGGGTATTTGGGGTGGGGTGGGTATTTGGGGCGTGCGTGGGGTGGGTATTTGGGGTGGGGTGGGTATTTGGGGCGTGCGTGGGGTGGGTATTTGGGGTGGGGTGGGTATTTGGGGCGTGCGTGGGGTGGGTATTTGGGATGGGGTGGGTATTTGGGGCGTGCGTGGGGTGGGTATTTGGGGTGGGGTGGGTATTTGGGGCGTGCGTGGGGTGGGTATTTGGGGTGGGGTGGGTATTTGGGGTGGGGTGGGTATTTGGGGCGTGCGTGGGGTGGGTATTTGGGGTGGGGTGGGTATTTGGGGCGTGCGTGGGGTGGGTATTTGGGGTGGGGTAGGTATTTGGGGCGTGCGTGGGGTGGGTATTTGGGGTGGGGTGGGTATTTGGGGCGTGCGTGGGGTGGGTATTTGGGGTGGGGTGGGTATTTGGGGCGTGCGTGGGGTGGGTATTTGGGGCGTGCGTGGGGTGGGTATTTGGGGCGTGCGTGGGGTGGGTATTTGGGGCGTGCGTGGGGTGGGTATTTGGGGCGTGCGTGGGGTGGGTATTTGGGGCGTGCGTGGGGTGGGTATTTGGGGCGTGCGTGGGGTGGGTATTTGGGGCGTGCGTGGGGTGGGTATTTGGGGCGTGCGTGGGGTGGGTATTTGGGGCGTGCGTGGGGTGGGTATTTGGGGCTTGCGTGGGGTGGGTATTTGGGGCGTGCGTGGGGTGGGTATTTGGGGCGTGCGTGGGGTGGGTATTTGGGGCGTGCGTGGGGTGGGTATTTGGGGCGTGTGTGGGGTGGGTATTTGGGGCGTGCGTGGGGTGGGTATTTGGGGTGGGGTGGGTATTTGGGGCGTGCGTGGGGTGGGTATTTGGGGTGGGGTGGGTATTTGGGGCGTGCGTGGGGTGGGTTTTTGGGGTGGGGTGGGTATTTGGGGCGTGCGTGGGGTGGGTATTTGGGGTGGGGTGGGTATTTGGGGCGTGCGTGGGGTGGGTATTTGGGGTGGGGTGGGTATTTGGGGCGTGCGTGGGGTGGGTATTTGGGGTGGGGTGGGTATTTGGGGCGTGCGTGGGTGGGTATTTGGGGTGGGGTGGGTATTTGGGGCGTGCGTGGGGTGGGTATTTGGGGTGGGGTGGGTATTTGGGGCGTGCGTGGGGTGGGTATTTGGGGTGGGGTGGGTATTTGGGGCGTGCGTGGGGTGGGTATTTGGGGTGGGGTGGGTATTTGGGGCGTGCGTGGGGTGGGTATTTGGGGTGGGGTGGGTATTTGGGGCGTGCGTGGGGTGGGTATTTGGGGTGGGGTGGGTATTTGGGGCGTGCGTGGGGTGGGTATTTGGGGTGGGGTGGGTATTTGGGGCGTGCGTGGGGTGGGTATTTGGGGTGGGGTGGGTATTTGGGGCGTGCGTGGGGTGGGTATTTGGGGTGGGGTGGGTATTTGGGGCGTGCGTGGGGTGGGTATTTGGGGTGGGGTGGGTATTTGGGGCGTGCGTGGGGTGGGTATTTGGGGTGGGGTGGGTATTTGGGGCGTGCGTGGGGTGGGTATTTGGGGTGGGGTGGGTATTTGGGGCGTGCGTGGGGTGGGTATTTGGGGTGGGGTGGGTATTTGGGGCGTGCGTGGGGTGGGTATTTGGGGTGGGGTGGGTATTTGGGGCGTGCGTGGGGTGGGTATTTGGGGTGGGGTGGGTATTTGGGGCGTGCGTGGGGTGGGTATTTGGGGTGGGGTGGGTATTTGGGGCGTGCGTGGGGTGGGTATTTGGGGTGGGGTGGGTATTTGGGGCGTGCGTGGGGTGGGTATTTGGGGTGGGGTGGGTATTTGGGGCGTGCGTGGGGTGGGTATTTGGGGTGGGGTGGGTATTTGGGGCGTGCGTGGGGTGGGTATTTGGGGTGGGGTGGGTATTTGGGGCGTGCGTGGGGTGGGTATTTGGGGTGGGGTGGGTATTTGGGGCGTGCGTGGGGTGGGTATTTGGGGTGGGGTGGGTATTTGGGGCGTGCGTGGGGTGGGTATTTGGGGTGGGGTGGGTATTTGGGGCGTGCGTGGGGTGGGTATTTGGGGTGGGGTGGGTATTTGGGGCGTGCGTGGGGTGGGGTGGGTATTTGGGGCGTGCGTGGGGTGGGTATTTGGGGTGGGGTGGGTATTTGGGGCGTGCGTGGGGTGGGTATTTGGGGTGGGGTGGGTATTTGGGGCGTGCGTGGGGTGGGTATTTGGGGCGTGCGTGGGGTGGGTATTTGGGGTGGGGTGGGTATTTGGGGCGTGCGTGGGGTGGGTATTTGGGGTGGGGTGGGTATTTGGGGCGTGCGTGGGGTGGGTATTTGGGGTGGGGTGGGTATTTGGGGCGTGCGTGGGGTGGGTATTTGGGGTGGGGTGGGTATTTGGGGCGTGCGTGGGGTGGGTATTTGGGGTGGGGTGGGTATTTGGGGCGTGCGTGGGGTGGGTATTTGGGGTGGGGTGGGTATTTGGGGCGTGCGTGGGGTGGGTATTTGGGGTGGGGTGGGTATTTGGGGCGTGCGTGGGGTGGGTATTTGGGGTGGGGTGGGTATTTGGGGCGTGCGTGGGGTGGGTATTTGGGGTGGGGTGGGTATTTGGGGCGTGCGTGGGGTGGGTATTTGGGGTGGGGTGGGTATTTGGGGCGTGCGTGGGGTGGGTATTTGGGGCGTGCGTGGGGTGGGTATTTGGGGCGTGCGTGGGGTGGGTATTTGGGGCGTGCGTGGGGTGGGTATTTGGGGCGTGCGTGGGGTGGGTATTTGGGGCGTGCGTGGGGTGGGTATTTGGGGCGTGCGTGGGGTGGGTATTTGGGGCGTGCGTGGGGTGGGTATTTGGGGCGTGCGTGGGGTGGGTATTTGGGGCGTGCGTGGGGTGGGTATTTGGGGCGTGCGTGGGGTGGGTGGGTATTTGGGGCGTGCGTGGGGTGGGTATTTGGGGCGTGCGTGGGGTGGGTATTTGGGGCGTGCGTGGGGTGGGTATTTGGGGCGTGCGTGGGGTGGGTATTTGGGGCGTGCGTGGGGTGGTATTTGGGGCGTGCGTGGGGTGGGTATTTGGGGCGTGCGTGGGGTGGGTATTTGGGGCGTGCGTGGGGTGGGTATTTGGGGCGTGCGTGGGGTGGGTATTTGGGGTGGGGTGGGTATTTGGGGCGTGCGTGGGGTGGGTATTTGGGGTGGGGTGGGTATTTTGGGCGTGCGTGGGGTGGGTATTTGGGGTGGGGTGGGTATTTGGGGCGTGCGTGGGGTGGGTATTTGGGGCGTGCGTGGGGTGGGTATTTGGGGCGTGCGTGGGGTGGGTATTTGGGGCGTGCGTGGGGTGGGTATTTGGGGCGTGCGTGGGGTGGGTATTTGGGGCGTGCGTGGGGTGGGTATTTGGGGCGTGTGTGGGGTGGGTATTTGGGGCGTGCGTGGGGTGGGTATTTGGGGCGTGCGTGGGGTGGGTATTTGGGGCGTGCGTGGGGTGGGTATTTGGGGCGTGCGTGGGGTGGGTATTTGGGGTGGGGTGGGTATTTGGGGCGTGCGTGGGGTGGGTATTAGGGGTGGGGTGGGTATTTGGGGCGTGCGTGGGGTGGGTATTTTGGGTGGGGTGGGTATTTGGGGCGTGCGTGGGGTGGGTATTTGGGGCGTGCGTGGGGTGGGTATTTGGGGCGTGCGTGGGGTGGGTATTTGGGGCGTGCGTGGGGTGGGTATTTGGAGCGTGCGTGGGGTGGGTATTTGGAGCGTGCGTGGGGTGGGTATTTGGGGTGGGGTGGGTATTTGGGGCGTGCGTGGGGTGGGTATTTGGGGTGGGGTGGGTATTTGGGGCGTGCGTGGGGTGGGTATTTGGGGTGGGGTGGGTATTTGGGGCGTGCGTGGGGTGGGTATTTGGGGTGGGGTGGGTATTTGGGGCGTGCGTGGGGTGGGTATTTGGGGTGGGGTGGGTATTTGGGGCGTGCGTGGGGTGGGTATTTGGGGTGGGGTGGGTATTTGGGGCGTGCGTGGGGTGGGTATTTGGGTTGGGAAGGGTATTTGGGGCGTGCGTGGGGTGGGTATTTGGGGTGGGGTGGGTATTTGGGGCGTGCGTGGGGTGGGTATTTGGGGTGGGGTGGGTATTTGGGGCGTGCGTGGGGTGGGTATTTGGGGCGTGCGTGGGGTGGGTATTTGGGGCGTGCGTGGGGTGGGTATTTGGGGCGTGCGTGGGGTGGGTATTTGGGGCGTGCGTGGGGTGGGTATTTGGGGCGTGCGTGGGGTGGGTATTTGGAGCGTGCGTGGGGTGGGTATTTGGAGCGTGCGTGGGGTGGGTATTTGGAGCGTGCGTGGGGTGGGTATTTGGAGCGTGCGTGGGGTGGGTATTTGGAGCGTGCGTGGGGTGGGTATTTGGAGCGTGCGTGGGGTGGGTATTTGGAGCGTGCGTGGGGTGGGTATTTGGAGCGTGCGTGGGGTGGGTATTTGGAGCGTGCGTGGGGTGGGTATTTGGAGCGTGCGTGGGGTGGGTATTTGGAGCGTGCGTGGGGTGGGTATTTGGAGCGTGCGTGGGGTGGGTATTTGGAGCGTGCGTGGGGTGGGTATTTGGAGCGTGCGTGGGGTGGGTATTTGGAGCGTGCGTGGGGTGGGTATTTGGTGGGTATTTGGAGCGTGCGTGGGGTGGGTATTTGGAGCGTGCGTGGGGTGGGTATTTGGGGCGTGCGTGGGGTGGGTATTTGGGGCGTGCGTGGGGTGGGTATTTGGGGCGTGCGTGGGGCGTGCGTGGGGTGGGTATTTGGGGCGTGCGTGGGGTGGGTATTTGGGGCGTGCGTTGGGTGGGTATTTGGGGCGTGCGTGGGGTGGGTATTTGGGGCGTGCGTGGGGTGGGTATTTGGGGCGTGCGTGGGGTGGGTATTTGGGGCGTGCGTGGGGTGGGTATTTGGGGCGTGCGTGGGGTGGGTATTTTGGGCGTGCGTGGGGTGGGTATTTGGGGCGTGCGTGGGGTGGGTATTTGGGGCGTGCGTGGGGTGGGTATTTGGGGCGTGCGTGGGGTGGGTATTTGGGGCGTGCGTGGGGTGGGTATTTGGGGCGTGCGTGGGGTGGGTATTTGGAGCGTGCGTGGGGTGGGTATTTGGAGCGTGCGTGGGGTGGGTATTTGGAGCGTGCGTGGGGTGGGTATTTGGAGCGTGCGTGGGGTGGGTATTTGGAGCGTGCGTGGGGTGGGTATTTGGAGCGTGCGTGGGGTGGGTATTTGGAGCGTGCGTGGGGTGGGTATTTGGAGCGTGCGTGGGGTGGGTATTTGGGGTGGGGTGGGTATTTGGGGCGTGCGTGGGGTGGGTATTTGGGGCGTGCGTGGGGTGGGTATTTGGGGCGTGCGTGGGGTGGGTATTTGGGGCGTGCGTGGGGTGGGTATTTGGAGCGTGCGTGGGGTGGGTATTTGGAGCGTGCGTGGGGTGGGTATTTGGGGTGGGGTGGGTATTTGGGGCGTGCGTGGGGTGGGTATTTGGGGTGGGGTGGGTATTTGGGGCGTGCGTGGGGTGGGTATTTGGGGTGGGGTGGGTATTTGGGGCGTGCGTGGGGTGGGTATTTGGGGTGGGGTGGGTATTTGGGGCGTGCGTGGGGTGGGTATTTGGGGTGGGGTGGGTATTTGGGGCGTGCGTGGGGTGGGTATTTGGGGTGGGGTGGGTATTTGGGGCGTGCGTGGGGTGGGTATTTGGGGTGGGGTGGGTATTTGGGGCGTGCGTGGGGTGGGTATTTGGGGTGGGGTGGGTATTTGGGGCGTGCGTGGGGTGGGTATTTGGGGCGTGCGTGGGGTGGGTATTTGGGGCGTGCGTGGGGTGGGTATTTGGGGCGTGCGTGTGGTGGGTATTTGGGGCGTGCGTGGGGTGGGTATTTGGAGCGTGCGTGGGGTGGGTATTTGGAGCGTGCGTGGGAAGGGTATTTGGAGCGTGCGTGGGGTGGGTATTTGGAGCGTGCGTGGGGTGGGTATTTGGAGCGTGCGTGGGGTGGGTATTTGGAGCGTGCGTGGGGTGGGTATTTGGAGCGTGCGTGGGGTGGGTATTTGGAGCGTGCGTGGGGTGGGTATTTGGAGCGTGCGTGGGGTGGGTATTTGGAGCGTGCGTGGGGTGGGTATTTGGAGCGTGCGTGGGGTGGGTATTTGGAGCGTGCGTGGGGTGGGTATTTGGAGCGTGCGTGGGGTGGGTATTTGGAGCGTGCGTGGGGTGGGTATTTGGAGCGTGCGTGGGGTGGGTATTTGGAGCGTGCGTGGGGTGGGTATTTGGAGCGTGCGTGGGGTGGGTATTTGGAGCGTGCGTGGGGTGGGTATTTGGTGGGTATTTGGAGCGTGCGTGGGGTGGGTATTTGGAGCGTGCGTGGGGTGGGTATTTGGGGCGTGCGTGGGGTGGGTATTTGGGGCGTGCGTGGGGTGGGTATTTGGGGCGTGCGTGGGGCGTGCGTGGGGTGGGTATTTGGGGCGTGCGTGGGGTGGGTATTTGGGGCGTGCGTGGGGTGGGTATTTGGGGCGTGCGTGGGGTGGGTATTTGGGGCGTGCGTGGGGTGGGTATTTGGGGCGTGCGTGGGGTGGGTATTTGGGGCGTGCGTGGGGTGGGTATTTGGGGCGTGCGTGGGGTGGGTATTTTGGGCGTGCGTGGGGTGGGTATTTGGGGCGTGCGTGGGGGGCGTGCGTGGGGTGGGTATTTGGGGCGTGCGTGGGGTGGGTATTTGGGGCGTGCGTGGGGTGGGTATTTGGGGCGTGCGTGGGGTGGGTATTTGGGGTGTGCGTGGGGTGGGTATTTGGAGCGTGCGTGGGGTGGGTATTTGGAGCGTGCGTGGGGTGGGTATTTGGAGCGTGCGTGGGGTGGGTATTTGGAGCGTGCGTGGGGTGGGTATTTGGAGCGTGCGTGGGGTGGGTATTTGGAGCGTGCGTGGGGTGGGTATTTGGAGCGTGCGTGGGGTGGGTATTTGGAGCGTGCGTGGGGTGGGTATTTGGAGCGTGCGTGGGGTGGGTATTTGGAGCGTGCGTGGGGTGGGTATTTGGAGCGTGCGTGGGGTGGGTATTTGGAGCGTGCGTGGGGTGGGTATTTGGAGCGTGCGTGGGGTGGGTATTTGGAGCGTGCGTGGGGTGGGTATTTGGCGGGTATTTGGAGCGTGCGTGGGGTGGGTATTTGGAGCGTGCGTGGGGTGGGTATTTGGGGCGTGCGTGGGGTGGGTATTTTGGGCGTGCGTGGGGTGGGTATTTGGGGCGTGCGTGGGGCGTGCGTGGGGTGGGTATTTGGGGCGTGCGTGGGGTGGGTATTTGGGGCGTGCGTGGGGTGGGTATTTGGGGCGTGCGTGGGGTGGGTATTTGGGGCGTGCGTGGGGTGGGTATTTGGGGCGTGCGTGGGGTGGGTATTTGGGGCGTGCTTGGGGTGGGTATTTGGGGCGTGCGTGGGGTGGGTATTTGGGGCGTGCGTGGGGTGGGTATTTGGGGCGTGCGTGGGGTGGGTATTTGGGGCGTGCGTGGGGTGGGTATTTGGAGCGTGCGTGGGGTGGGTATTTGGGGCGTGCGTGGGGTGGGTATTTGGAGCGTGCGTGGGGTGGGTATTTGGGGCGTGCGTGGGGTGGGTATTTGGGGCGTGCGTGGGGTGGGTATTTGGGGCGTGCGTGGGGTGGGTATTTGGGGCGTGCGTGGGGTGGGTATTTGGGGCGTGCGTGGGGTGGGTATTTGGGGCGTGCGTGGGGTGGGTATTTGGGGCGTGCGTGGGGGGCGTGCATGGGGTGGGTATTTGGGGCGTGCGTGGGGTGGGTATTTGGGGCGTGCGTGGGGTGGGTATTTGGGGCGTGCGTGGGGTGGGTATTTGGGGCGTGCGTGGGGTGGGTATTTGGAGCGTGCGTGGGGTGGGTATTTGGAGCGTGCGTGGGGTGGGTATTTGGAGCGTGCGTGGGGTGGGTATTTGGAGCGTGCGTGGGGTGGGTATTTGGAGCGTGCGTGGGGTGGGTATTTGGAGCGTGCGTGGGGTGGGTATTTGGAGCGTGCGTGGGGTGGGTATTTGGGGCGTGCGTGGGGTGGGTATTTGGGGCGTGCGTGGGGTGGGTATTTGGGGCGTGCGTGGGGTGGGTATTTGGGGCGTGCGTGGGGTGGGTATTTGGGGCGTGCGTGGGGTGGGTATTTGGGGCGTGCGTGGGGTGGGTATCTGGGGCGTGCGTGGGGTGGGTATCTGGGGCGTGCGTGGGGTGGGTATCTGGGGCGTGCGTGGGGTGGGTATCTGGGGCGTGCGTGGGGTGGGTATCTGGGGCGTGCGTGGGGTGGGTATCTGGGGCGTGCGTGGGGTGGGTATTTGGGGCGTGCGTGGGGTGGGTATTTGGGGCGTGCGTGGGGTGGGTATTTGGGGCGTGCGTGGGGTGGGTATTTGGGGCGTGCTTGGGGTGGGTATTTGGGGCGTGCGTGGGGTGGGTATTTGGGGCGTGCGTGGGGTGGGTATTTGGGGCGTGCGTGGGGTGGGTATTTGGGGCGTGCGTGGGGTGGGTATTTGGGGCGTGCGTGGGGTGGGTATTTGGGGCGTGCGTGGGGTGGGTATTTGGGGCGTGCGTGGGGTGGGTATTTGGGGCGTGCGTGGGGTGGGTATTTGGGGCGTGCGTGGGGTGGGTATTTGGGGCGTGCGTGGGGTGGGTATTTGGGGCGTGCGTGGGGTGGGTATTTGGGGCGTGCGTGGGGGGCGTGCGTGGGGTGGGTATTTGGGGCGTGCGTGGGGTGGGTATTTGGGGCGTGCGTGGGGTGGGTATTTGGGGCGTGCGTGGGGTGGGTATTTGGAGCGTGCGTGGGGTGGGTATTTGGAGCGTGCGTGGGGTGGGTATTTGGTGGGTATTTGGAGCGTGCGTGGGGTGGGTATTTGGAGCGTGCGTGGGGTGGGTATTTGGGGCGTGCGTGGGGTGGGTATTTGGGGCGTGCGTGGGGTGGGTATTTGGGGCGTGCGTGGGGCGTGCGTGGGGTGGGTATTTGGGGCGTGCGTGGGGTGGGTATTTGGGGCGTGCGTGGGGTGGGTATTTGGAGCGTGCGTGGGGTGGGTATTTGGAGCGTGCGTGGGGTGGGTATTTGGAGCGTGCGTGGGGTGGCATTTTTCGTCATTTTTCGTCACCAGCATTTTTCGTCATTTTTCGTCACCAGCATTTTTTCGTCACCAGCATTTTTCGTCATTTTTGGTCACCAGCATTTTTTTTGTCACCAGCTTTTTTCGTCACCAGCATTTTTTCGTCACCAGCATTTTTCATCATTTTTCGTCACCAGCATTTTTTCGTCACCAGCATTTTTCGTCATTTTTCGTCACCAGCATTTTTCGTCACCAGCATTTTTCGTCACCAGCATTTTTCGTCATTTTTCGTCACCAGCATTTTTCGTCACCAGCATTTTTCGTCATTTTTCGTCACCAGCATTTTTCGTCATTTTTGGTCACCAGCATTTTTTTTTTTCACCAGCATTTTTCGTCATTTTTCATCACCAGCATTTTTCGTCACCAGCATTTTTTCGTCACCAGCATTTTTCGTCATTTTTCGTCACCAGCATTTTTTTCGTCACCAGCATTTTTCATCATTTTTCGTCACCAGCATTTTTCGTCATTTTTCGTCACCAGCATTTTTTTCGTCACCAGAATTTTTCGTCACCAGCATTTTTCGCCATTTTTCGTCACCAGCATTTTTGCTTCACCAGCATTTTTCGTCATTTTTCGTCACCAGCATTTTTTTCGTCACCAGCATTTTTCGTCATTTCTTGTCACCAGCATTTTTTCGTCACCAGCATTTTTCGTCACCAGCATTTTTTCGTCACCAGCATTTTTCATCATTTTTCGTCACCAGCATTTTTTCGTCACCAGCATTTTTCACCATTTTTCGTCATCAGCATTTTTTCGTCATTTTTCGTCACCAGCATCTTTCGTCATTTTTCGTCACCAGCATTTTTTCGTCACCAGCATTTTTCATCATTTTTCGTCACCAGCATTTTTTCGTCATTTTTCGTCACCAGCATCTTTCGTCATTTTTCGTCACCAGCATTTTTTCGTCACCAGCATTTTTTCGTCACCAGCATTTTTTCGTCACCAGCATTTTTTCGTCACCAGCATTTTTCGACATTTTTCGTCACCAGCATGTTTTCGTCACCAGCATTTTTAGTCATTTTTCGTCACCAGTATTTTTTCGTCACCAGCATTTTTCGCCATTTTTCGTCACCAGCATTTCTTCACCAGCATTTTTCGTCATTTTTCGTCACCAGCATTTTTTTCGTCACCAGCATTTTTTCGTCACCAGCATTTTTCATCATTTTTCGTCACCAGCATTTTTTCGTCACCAGCATTTTTCACCATTTTTCGTCATCAGCATTTTTTCGTCATTTTTCGTCACCAGCATCTTTCGTCATTTTTCGTCACCAGCATTTTTTCGTCACCAGCATTTTTCATCATTTTTCGTCACCAGCATTTTTTCGTCATTTTTCGTCACCAGCATCTTTCGTCATTTTTCGTCACCAGCATTTTTTCGTCACCAGCATTTTTCGCCATCTTTCGTCACCAGCATGTTTTCGTCACCAGCATTTTTTCGTCACCAGCATTTTTCATCATTTTTCGTCACCAGCATTTTTTCGTCATTTTTCCTCACCAGCATCTTTCGTCATTTTTCTTCACCAGCATTTTTTCGTCACCAGCATTTTTTCGTCACCAGCATTTTTTCGTCACCAGCATTTTTCGCCATTTTTCGTAACCAGCATGTTTTCGTCACCAGCATTTTTAGTCATTTTTCGTCACCAGTATTTTTTCGTCACCAGCATTTTTCGCAATTTTTCGTCACCAGCATTTTTTCTTCACCAGCATTTTTCGTCATTTTTCGTCACCAGCATTTTTTTCGTCACCAGCATTTTTCGTCACCAGCATTTTTTCGTCACCAGCATTTTTCATCATTTTTCGTCACCAGCATTTTTTCGTCACCAGCATTTTTCGTCATTTTTCGTCATCAGCATTTTTTTCGTCACCAGCATTTTTCGTCACCAGCATTTTTCGTCATTTTTCGTCACCAGCATGTTTTCGTCACCAGCATTTTTAGTCATTTTTCGTCACCAGTATTTTTTCGTCACCAGCATTTTTCGTCATTTTTCGTCACCAGCATTTTTTTCGTCACCAGCATTTTTCGTCACCAGCATTTTTTCGTCACCAGCATTTTTCATCATTTTTCGTCACCAGCATTTTTTCGTCACCAATATTTTTCGTAATTTTTTGTCACCAGCATTTTTTCGTCACCAGCATTTTTCGTCACCTGCTTTTTTTCGTCACCAGCATTTTTCGTCACCTGCATTTTTTCGTCACCAGCATTTTTCATCATTTTTCGTCACCAGCATTTTTTCGTCATTTTTCGTCACCAGCATCTTTCGTCATTTTTCGTCACCAGCATTTTTTCGTCACCAGCATTTTTCGCCATTTTTCGTCACCAGCATGTTTTCGTCACCAGCATTTTTAGTCATTTTTCGTCACCAGTATTTTTTCGTCACCAGCATTTTTCGCCATTTTTCGTCACCAGCATTTTTTCTTCACCAGCATTTTTCGTCATTTTTCGTCACCAGCATTTTTTTCGTCACCAGCATTTTTAGTCATTTTTCGTCACCAGCATTTTTTCGTCAACAGCATTTTTCGTCATTTTTTGTCACCAGCATTTTTTCGTCACCAGCATTTTTCGTCACCTGCATTTTTTCGTCACCAGCATTTTTCGTCACCTGCATTTTTTCGTCACCAGCATTTTTCATCATTTTTCGTCACCAGCATTTTTTCGTCATTTTTCGTCACCAGCATCTTTCGTCATTTTTCGTCACCAGCATTTTTTCGTCACCAGCATTTTTCGCCATTTTTCGTCACCAGCATGTTTTCGTCACCAGCATTTTTAGTCATTTTTCGTCACCAGTATTTTTTCGTCACCAGCATTTTTCGCCATTTTTCGTCACCAGCATTTTTTCTTCACCAGCATTTTTCGTCATTTTTCGTCACCAGCATTTTTTTCGTCACCAGCATCTTTCGTCATTTTTCGTCACCAGCATTTTTTTGTCACCAGCATTTTTTCGTCACCAGCATTTTTCGCCATTTTTCGTCACCAGCATTTTTCGTCACCAGCATTTTTAGTCATTTTTCGTCACCAGTATTTTTTCGTCACCAGCATTTTCGTCATTTTTCGTCACCAGCATTTTTTTCGTCACCAGCATTTTTCGTCACCAGCATTTTTCGTCACCAGCATTTTTCGTCACCAGCATTTTTTCGTCACCAGCATCTTTCGTCATTTTTCGTCACCAGCATTTTTTCGTCACCAGCATCTTTCGTCATTTTTCGTCACCAGCATTTCTTCTTCACCAGCATTTTTCGTCATTTTTCGTCACCAGCATTTTTTTCGTCACCAGCATTTTTCATCATTTTTCGTCACCAGCATTTTTTCGTCACCAGCATTTTTCGTCATTTTTTGTCACCAGCATTTTTTCGTCACCAGCATTTTTCGTCACCTGCATTTTTTCGTCACCAGCATTTTTCATCATTTTTCGTCACCAGCATTTTTTCGTCATTTTTCGTCACCAGCATCTTTCGTCATTTTTCGTCACCAGCATTTTTTCGTCACCAGCATTTTTCGCCATTTTTCGTCACCAGCATGTTTTCGTCACCAGCATTTTTAGTCATTTTTCGTCACCAGTATTTTTTCGTCACCAGCATTTTTCGCCATTTTTCGTCACCAGCATTTTTTCTTCACCAGCATTTTTCGTCATTTTTCGTCACCAGCATTTTTTTCGTCACTAGCATTTTTAGTCATTTTTCGTCACCAGTATTTTTTCGTCACCAGCATTTTTTTCGTCACCAGCATTTTTAGTCATTTTTCGTCACCAGTATTTTTTCGTCACCAGCATTTTTCGTCATTTTTCGTCACCAGCATGTTTTCGTCACCAGCATTTTTAGTCATTTTTCGTCACCAGTATTTTTTCGTCACCAGCATTTTTCGTCATTTTTCGTCACCAGCATTTTTTTCGTCACCAGCATTTTTCGTCACCAGCATTTTTTCGTCACCAGCATTTTTCATCATTTTTCGTCACCAGCATTTTTTCGTCACCAGCATTTTTCGTCATTTTTTGTCACCAGCATTTTTTCGTCACCAGCATTTTTCGTCACCTGCTTTTTTTCGTCACCTGCATTTTTTCGTCACCTGCATTTTTTCGTCACCAGCATTTTTCATCATTTTTCGTCACCAGCATTTTTTCGTCATTTTTCGTCACCAGCATCTTTCGCCATTTTTCGTCACCAGCATTTTTTCGTCACCAGCATTTTTCGCCATTTTTCGTCACCAGCATGTTTTCGTCACCAGCATTTTTAGTCATTTTTCGTCACCAGTATTTTTTCGTCACCAGCATTTTTCGCCATTTTTCGTCACCAGCATTTTTTCTTCACCAGCATTTTTCGTCATTTTTCGTCACCAGCATTTTTTTCGTCACCAGCATTTTTAGTCATTTTTCGTCACCAGCATTTTTTCGTCACCAGCATTTTTCGTCATTTTTTGTCACCAGCATTTTTTCGTCACCAGCATTTTTCGTCACCTGCATTTTTTCGTCACCAGCATTTTTCGTCACCTGCATTTTTTCGTCACCAGCATTTTTCATCATTTTTCGTCACCAGCATTTTTTCGTCATTTTTCGTCACCAGCATCTTTCGTCATTTTTCGTCACCAGCATTTTTTCGTCACCAGCATTTTTCGCCATTTTTCGTCACCAGCATATTTTCGTCACCAGCATTTTTAGTCATTTTTCGTCACCAGTATTTTTTCGTCACCAGCATTTTTCGCCATTTTTCGTCACCAGCATTTTTTCTTCACCAGCATTTTTCGTCATTTTTCGTCACCAGCATTTTTTTCGTCACCAGCATCTTTCGTCATTTTTCGTCACCAGCATTTTTCGTCACCAGCATTTTTTCGTCACCAGCATTTTTCATCATTTTTCGTCACCAGCATTTTTTCGTCATTTTTCGTCACCAGCATCTTTCGACATTTTTCGTCACCAGCATTTTTTCGTCACCAGCATTTTTCGCCATTTTTCGTCACCAGCATGTTTTCGTCACCAGCATTTTTAGTCATTTTTCGTCACCAGTATTTTTTCGTCACCAGCATTTTTCGCCATTTTTCGTCACCAGCATTTTTTCGTCACCAGCATTTTTCGTCATTTTTTGTCACCAGCATTTTTTCCGTCACCAGCATTTTTCGTCACCTGCATTTTTTCGTCACCAGCATTTTTCATCATTTTTCGTCACCAGCATTTTTTCGTCATTTTTCGTCACCAGCATCTTTCGTCATTTTTCGTCACCAGCATTTTTTCGTCACCAGCATTTTTCATCATTCTTCGTCACCAGCATTTTTTCGTCATTTTTCGTCACCAGCATCTTTCGTCATTTTTCGTCACCAGCATTTTTTCGGCATTTTTCGTCACCAGCATTTTTTCTTCACCAGCATTTTTCGTCATTTTTCTTCACCAGCATTTTTTTCGTCACCAGCATTTTTCGTCACCAGCATTTTTTCGTCACCAGCATTTTTCATCATTTTTCGTCACCAGCATTTTTTCGTCACCAGCATTTTTCGTCATTTTTCGTCACCAGCATTTTTTCGTCACCAGCATTTTTCGTCATTTTTTGTCACCAGCATTTTTTCCGTCACCAGCATTTTTCGTCACCTGCATTTTTTCGTCACCAACATTTTTCATCATTTTTCGTCACCAGCATTTTTTCGGCATTTTTCGTCACCAGCATTTTTTCTTCACCAGCATTTTTCGCCATTTTTTCGTCACCAGCATTTTTCATCATTTTTCGTCACCAGCATTTTTCGTCACCAGCATTTTTTCGTCACCAGCATTTTTCATCATTTTTCGTCACCAGCATTTTTTCGTCACCAGCATTTTTCTTCATTTTTCGTCACCAGCATTTTTTCCGTCACCAGCATTTTTCGTCACCTGCATTTTTTCGTCACCAGCATTTTTCATCATTTTTCGTCACCAGCATTTTTTCGTCATTTTTCGTCACCAGCATCTTTCGTCATTTTTCGTCACCAGCATTTTTTCGTCACCAGCATTTTTTCGTCACCAGCATTTTTCATCATTTTTCGTCACCAGCATTTTTTCGTCACCAGCATTTTTCGTCATTTTTCGTCACCAGCATTTTTTCGTCACCAGCATTTTTCGTCATTTTTTGTCACCAGCATTTTTTCCGTCACCAGCATTTTTCGTCACCTGCATTTTTTCGTCACCAGCATTTTTCATCATTTTTCGTCACCAGCATTTTTTCGTCATTTTTCGTCACCAGCATCTTTCGTCATTTTTCGTCACCAGCATTTTTTCGTCACCAGCATTTTTCGCCATTTTTCGTCACCAGCATGTTTTCGTCACCAGCATTTTTCATCATTTTTCGTCACCAGCATTTTTTCGTCACCAGCATTTTTCGTCATTTTTTGTCACCAGCATTTTTTCGTCACCAGCATTTTTTCGTCACCAGCATTTTTCATCATTTTTCGTCACCAGCATTTTTTCGTCACCAGCATTTTTCGTCATTTTTCGTCACCAGCATTTTTTCGTCACCAGCATTTTTCGTCATTTTTTGTCACCAGCATTTTTTCCGTCACCAGCATTTTTCGTCACCTGCATGTTTTCGTCACCAGCATTTTTCATCATTTTTCGTCACCAGCATTTTTTCGTCATTTTTCGTCACCAGCATCTTTCGTCATTTTTCGTCACCAGCATTTTTTCGTCACCAGCATTTTTCATCATTCTTCGTCACCAGCATTTTTTCGTCATTTTTCGTCACCAGCATCTTTCGTCATTTTTCGTCACCAGCATTTTTTTGTCACCAGCATTTTTTCGTCACCAGCATTTTTCGCCATTTTTCGTCACCAGCATGTTTTCGTCACCAGCATTTTTAGTCATTTTTCGTCACCAGCATTTTTTCGTCACCAGCATTTTTCGTCATTTTTCGTCACCAGCATTTTTTCGTCACCAGCATTTTTCGTCATTTTTTGTCACCAGCATTTTTTCCGTCACCAGCATTTTTCGTCACCTGCATTTTTTCGTCACCAGCATTTTTCATCATTTTTCGTCACCAGCATTTTTTCGTCATTTTTCGTCACCAGCATCTTTCGTCATTTTTCGTCACCAGCATTTTTTCGTCACCAGCATTTTTCGCCATTTTTCGTCACCAGCATGTTTTCGTCACCAGCATTTTTCATCATTTTTCGTCACCAGCATTTTTTCGTCACCAGCATTTTTCGTCATTTTTTGTCACCAGCATTTTTTCGTCACCAGCATTTTTTCGTCACCAGCATTTTTCATCATTTTTCGTCACCAGCATTTTTTCGTCACCAGCATTTTTCGTCATTTTTCGTCACCAGCATTTTTTCGTCACCAGCATTTTTCGTCATTTTTTGTCACCAGCATTTTTTCCGTCACCAGCATTTTTCGTCACCTGCATGTTTTCGTCACCAGCATTTTTCATCATTTTTCGTCACCAGCATTTTTTCGTCATTTTTCGTCACCAGCATCTTTCGTCATTTTTCGTCACCAGCATTTTTCATCATTCTTCGTCACCAGCATTTTTTCGTCATTTTTCGTCACCAGCATCTTTCGTCATTTTTCGTCACCAGCATTTTTTTGTCACCAGCATTTTTTCGTCACCAGCATTTTTCGCCATTTTTCGTCACCAGCATGTTTTCGTCACCAGCATTTTTATTCATTTTTCGTCACCAGTATTTTTTCGTCACCAGCATTTTTTTCGTCACCAGCATTTTTAGTCATTTTTCGTCACCAGTATTTTTTCGTCACCAGCATTTTTTTCGTCACCAGCATTTTTAGTCATTTTTCGTCACCAGTATTTTTTCGTCACCAGCATTTTTCGTCATTTTTCGTCACCAGCATGTTTTCGTCACCAGCATTTTTAGTCATTTTTCGTCACCAGTATTTTTTCGTCACCAGCATTTTTCGTCATTTTTCGTCACCAGCATTTTTTTCGTCACCAGCATTTTTCGTCACCAGCATTTTTTCGTCACCAGCATTTTTCATCATTTTTCGTCACCAGCATTTTTTCGTCACCAGCATTTTTCGTCATTTTTTGTCACCAGCATTTTTTCGTCACCAGCATTTTTCGTCACCTGCTTTTTTTCGTCACCAGCATTTTTCGTCACCTGCATTTTTTCGTCACCAGCATTTTTCATCATTTTTCGTCACCAGCATTTTTTCGTCATTTTTCGTCACCAGCATCTTTCGTCATTTTTCGTCACCAGCATTTTTTCGTCACCAGCATTTTTCGCCATTTTTCGTCACCAGCATGTTTTCGTCACCAGCATTTTTAGTCATTTTTCGTCACCAGTATTTTTTCGTCACCAGCATTTTTCGCCATTTTTCGTCACCAGCATTTTTTCTTCACCAGCATTTTTCGTCATTTTTCGTCACCAGCATTTTTTTCGTCACCAGCATTTTTAGTCATTTTTCGTCACCAGCATTTTTTCGTCACCAGCATTTTTCGTCATTTTTTGTCACCAGCATTTTTTCGTCACCAGCATTTTTCGTCACCTGCATTTTTTCGTCACCAGCATTTTTCGTCACCTGCATTTTTTCGTCACCAGCATTTTTCATCATTTTTCGTCACCAGCATTTTTTCGTCATTTTTCGTCACCAGCATCTTTCGTCATTTTTCGTCACCAGCATTTTTTCGTCACCAGCATTTTTCGCCATTTTTCGTCACCAGCATGTTTTCGTCACCAGCATTTTTAGTCATTTTTCGTCACCAGTATTTTTTCGTCACCAGCATTTTTCGCCATTTTTCGTCACCAGCATTTTTTCTTCACCAGCATTTTTCGTCATTTTTCGTCACCAGCATTTTTTTCGTCACCAGCATCTTTCGTCATTTTTCGTCACCAGCATTTTTCGTCACCAGCATTTTTTCGTCACCAGCATTTTTCATCATTTTTCGTCACCAGCATTTTTTCGTCATTTTTCGTCACCAGCATCTTTCGACATTTTTCGTCACCAGCATTTTTTCGTCACCAGCATTTTTCGCCATTTTTCGTCACCAGCATGTTTTCGTCACCAGCATTTTTAGTCATTTTTCGTCACCAGTATTTTTTCGTCACCAGCATTTTTCGCCATTTTTCGTCACCAGCATTTTTTCGTCACCAGCATTTTTCGTCATTTTTTGTCACCAGCATTTTTTCCGTCACCAGCATTTTTCGTCACCTGCATTTTTTCGTCACCAGCATTTTTCATCATTTTTCGTCACCAGCATTTTTTCGTCATTTTTCGTCACCAGCATCTTTCGTCATTTTTCGTCACCAGCATTTTTTCGTCACCAGCATCTTTCGTCATTTTTCGTCACCAGCATTTTTTCGGCATTTTTCGTCACCAGCATTTTCTCTTCACCAGCATTTTTCGGCATTTTTCTTCACCAGCATTTTTTTCGTCACCAGCATTTTTCGTCACCAGCATTTTTTCGTCACCAGCATTTTTCATCATTTTTCGTCACCAGCATTCTTTCGTCACCAGCATTTTTCGTCATTTTTCGTCACCAGCATTTTTTCGTCACCAGCATTTTTCGTCATTTTTTGTCACCAGCATTTTTTCCGTCACCAGCATTTTTCGTCACCTGCATTTTTTCGTCACCAACATTTTTCATCATTTTTCGTCACCAGCATTTTTTCGGCATTTTTCGTCACCAGCATTTTTTCTTCACCAGCATTTTTCGCCATTTTTTCGTCACCAGCATTTTTCATCATTTTTCGTCACCAGCATTTTTCGTCACCAGCATTTTTTCGTCACCAGCATTTTTCATCATTTTTCGTCACCAGCATTTTTTCGTCACCAGCATTTTTCTTCATTTTTCGTCACCAGCATTTTTTCCGTCACCAGCATTTTTCGTCACCTGCATTTTTTCGTCACCAGCATTTTTCATCATTTTTCGTCACCAGCATTTTTTCGTCATTTTTCGTCACCAGCATCTTTCGTCATTTTTCGTCACCAGCATTTTTTCGTCACCAGCATTTTTTCGTCACCAGCATTTTTCATCATTTTTCGTCACCAGCATTTTTTCGTCACCAGCATTTTTCGTCATTTTTCGTCACCAGCATTTTTTCGTCACCAGCATTTTTCGTCATTTTTTGTCACCAGCATTTTTTCCGTCACCAGCATTTTTCGTCACCTGCATTTTTTCGTCACCAGCATTTTTCATCATTTTTCGTCACCAGCATTTTTTCGTCATTTTTCGTCACCAGCATCTTTCGTCATTTTTCGTCACCAGCATTTTTTCGTCACCAGCATTTTTCGCCATTTTTCGTCACCAGCATGTTTTCGTCACCAGCATTTTTCATCATTTTTCGTCACCAGCATTTTTTCGTCACCAGCATTTTTCGTCATTTTTTGTCACCAGCATTTTTTCGTCACCAGCATTTTTTCGTCACCAGCATTTTTTCGTCACCAGCATTTTTCATCATTTTTCGTCACCAGCATTTTTCGTCATTTTTCGTCACCAGCATTTTTTCGTCACCAGCATTTTTCGTCATTTTTTGTCACCAGCATTTTTTCCGTCACCAGCATTTTTCGTCACCTGCATGTTTTCGTCACCAGCATTTTTCATCATTTTTCGTCACCAGCATTTTTTCGTCATTTTTCGTCATCAGCATCTTTCGTCATTTTTCGTCACCAGCATTTTTTCGTCACCAGCATTTTTCATCATTCTTCGTCACCAGCATTTTTTCGTCATTTTTCGTCACCAGCATCTTTCGTCATTTTTCGTCACCAGCATTTTTTCGTCACCAGCATTTTTCGCCATTTTTCGTCACCAGCATGTTTTCGTCACCAGCATTTTTAGTCATTTTTCGTCACCAGTATTTTTTCGTCACCAGCATTTTTCGCCATTTTTCGTCACCAGCATTTTTTCTTCACCAGCATTTTTCGTCATTTTTCGTCACCAGCATTTTTTTCGTCACCAGCATTTTTCGTCACCAGCATTTTTTCGTCACCAGCATTTTTCATCATTTTTCGTCACCAGCATTTTTTCGTCACCAGCATTTTTCGTCATTTTCGTCATCAGCATTTTTTTCGTCACCAGCATTTTTCGTCACCAGCATGTTTTCGTCACCAGCATTTTTAGTCATTTTTCGTCACCAGTATTTTTTCGTCACCAGCATTTTTCGCCATTTTTCGTCACCAGCATTTTTTCTTCACCAGCATTTTTCGTCATTTTTCGTCACCAGCATTTTTTTCGTCACCAGCATTTTTCGTCACCAGCATTTTTTCGTCACCAGCATTTTTCATCATTTTTCGTCACCAGCATTTTTTCGTCACCAGCATTTTTCGTCATTTTCGTCATCAGCATTTTTTTCGTCACCAGCATTTTTCGTCACCAGCATTTTTCGTCATTTTTCGTCAGCAGCATGTTTTCGTCACCAGCATTTTTAGTCATTTTTCGTCACCAGTATTTTTTCGTCACCAGCATTTTTCGTCATTTTTCGTCACCAGCATTTTTTTCGTCACCAGCATTTTTCGTCACCAGCATTTTTTCGTCACCAGCATTTTTCATCATTTTTCGTCACCAGCATTTTTTCGTCACCAGCATTTTTCGTCATTTTTTGTCACCAGCATTTTTTCGTCACCAGCATTTTTCGTCACCTGCATTTTTTCGTCACCAGCATTTTTCGTCACCTGCATTTTTTCGTCACCAGCATTTTTCATCATTTTTCGTCACCAGCATTTTTTCGTCATTTTTCGTCACCAGCATCTTTCGTCATTTTTCGTCACCAGCATTTTTTCGTCACCAGCATTTTTCGTCATTTTTCGTCACCAGCATTTTTCGTCATTTTTCGTCACCAGTATTTTTTTCGTCACCAGTATTTTTTCGTCACCAGCATTTTTCGGCATTTTTCGTCACCAGCATTTTTTCTTCACCAGCATTTTTCGTCATTTTTCGTCACCAGCATTTTTTCGTCACCAGCATTTTTCGTCATTTTTTGTCACCAGCATTTTTTCGTCACCAGCATTTTTCGTCATTTTTTGTCACCAGCATTTTTTCCGTCACCAGCACTTTTCGTCACCTGCATTTTTTCGTCAACAACATTTTTCATCATTTTTCGTCACCAGCATTTTTTCGGCATTTTTCGTCACCAGCATTTTTTCTTCACCAGCATTTTTCGCCATTTTTTCGTCACCAGCATTTTTCATCATTTTTCGTCACCAGCATTTTTCGTCACCAGCATTTTTTCGTCACCAGCATTTTTCATCATTTTTCGTCACCAGCATTTTTTCGTCACCAGCATTTTTCTTCATTTTTCGTCACCAGCATTTTTTCGTCACCAGCATTTTTCGTCATTTTTTGTCACCAGCATTTTTCGTCACCTGCATTTTTTCGTCACCAGCATTTTTCATCATTTTTCGTCACCAGCATTTTTTCGTCATTTTTCGTCACCAGCATCTTTCGTCATTTTTCGTCACCAGCATTTTTTCGTCACCAGCATTTTTCGTCATTTTTCGTCACCAGCATTTTTTCGTCACCAGCAGTTTTCATCATTTTTCGTCACCAGCATTTTTTCGTCATTTTTCGTCACCAGCATCTTTCGTCATTTTTCGTGACCAGCATTTTTTCGTCACCAGCATTTTTCGCCATTTTTCGTCACCAGCATGTTTTCGTCACCAGCATTTTTAGTCATTTTTCGTCACCAGCATTTTTTCTTCACCAGCATTTTTCGTCATTTTTCGTCACCAGCATTTTTTCGTCACCAGCATTTTTCGTCATTTTTTGTCACCAGCATTTTTTCGTCACCAGCATTTTTCGTCATTTTTTGTCACCAGCATTTTTTCCGTCACCAGCATTTTTCGTCACCTGCATTTTTTCGTCAACAACATTTTTCATCATTTTTCGTCACCAGCATTTTTTCGGCATTTTTCGTCACCAGCATTTTTTCTTCACCAGCATTTTTCGCCATTTTTTCGTCACCAGCATTTTTCATCATTTTTCGTCACCAGCATTTTTCGTCACCAGCATTTTTTCGTCACCAGCATTTTTCATCATTTTTCGTCACCAGCATTTTTTCGTCACCAGCATTTTTCTTCATTTTTCGTCACCAGCATTTTTTCGTCACCAGCATTTTTCGTCATTTTTTGTCACCAGCATTTTTCGTCACCTGCATTTTTTCGTCACCAGCATCTTTCGTCATTTTTCGTCACCAGCATTTTTTCGTCACCAGCATTTTTCGTCATTTTTCGTCACCAGCATTTTTTCGTCACCAGCAGTTTTCATCATTTTTCGTCACCAGCATTTTTTCGTCATTTTTCGTCACCAGCATCTTTCGTCATTTTTCGTGACCAGCATTTTTTCGTCACCAGCATTTTTCGCCATTTTTCGTCACCAGCATGTTTTCGTCACCAGCATTTTTAGTCATTTTTCGTCACCAGCATGTTTTCGTCACCAGCATTTTTAGTCATTTTTCGTCACCAGCATTTTTTCGTCATTTTTCGTCACCAGCATCTTTCGTCATTTTTCGTCACCAGCATTTTTCGTCACCAGCATTTTTTCGTCACCAGCATGTTTTCGTCACCAGCATTTTTAGTCATTTTTCGTCACCAGTATTTTTTCGTCACCAGCATTTTTCGCCATTTTTCGTCACCAGCATTTTTTCTTCACCAGCATTTTTCGTCATTTTTCGTCACCAGCATTTTTTTCGTCACCAGCATTTTTCGTCACCAGCATTTTTCGTCACCAGCATTTTTTCGTCACCAGCATTTTTCATCATTTTTCGTCACCAGCATTTTTTCGTCACCAGCATTTTTCGTCATCAGCATTTTTTCGGCATTTTTCGTCACCAGCATTTTTTCGGCATTTTTCGTCACCAGCATTTTTTCTTCACCAGCATTTTTCGCCATTTTTTCGTCACCAGCATTTTTCATCATTTTTCGTCACCAGCATTTTTCGTCACCAGCATTTTTTCGTCACCAGCATTTTTCATCATTTTTCGTCACCAGCATTTTTTCGTCACCAGCATTTTTCTTCATTTTTCGTCACCAGCATTTTTTCGTCACCAGCATTTTTCGTCATTTTTTGTCACCAGCATTTTTCGTCACCTGCATTTTTTCGTCACCAGCATTTTTCATCATTTTTCGTCACCAGCATTTTTTCGTCATTTTTCGTCACCAGCATCTTTCGTCATTTTTCGTCACCAGCATTTTTTCGTCACCAGCATTTTTCGTCATTTTTCGTCACCAGCATTTTTTCGTCACCAGCAGTTTTCATCATTTTTCGTCACCAGCATTTTTTCGTCATTTTTCGTCACCAGCATCTTTCGTCATTTTTCGTGACCAGCATTTTTTCGTCACCAGCATTTTTCGCCATTTTTCGTCACCAGCATGTTTTCGTCACCAGCATTTTTAGTCATTTTTCGTCACCAGCATTTTTTCTTCACCAGCATTTTTCGTCATTTTTCGTCACCAGCATTTTTTCGTCACCAGCATTTTTCGTCATTTTTTGTCACCAGCATTTTTTCGTCACCAGCATTTTTCGTCATTTTTTGTCACCAGCATTTTTTCCGTCACCAGCATTTTTCGTCACCTGCATTTTTTCGTCAACAACATTTTTCATCATTTTTCGTCACCAGCATTTTTTCGGCATTTTTCGTCACCAGCATTTTTTCTTCACCAGCATTTTTCGCCATTTTTTCGTCACCAGCATTTTTCATCATTTTTCGTCACCAGCATTTTTCGTCACCAGCATTTTTTCGTCACCAGCATTTTTCATCATTTTTCGTCACCAGCATTTTTTCGTCACCAGCATTTTTCTTCATTTTTCGTCACCAGCATTTTTTCGTCACCAGCATTTTTCGTCATTTTTTGTCACCAGCATTTTTCGTCACCTGCATTTTTTCGTCACCAGCATCTTTCGTCATTTTTCGTCACCAGCATTTTTTCGTCACCAGCATTTTTCGTCATTTTTCGTCACCAGCATTTTTTCGTCACCAGCAGTTTTCATCATTTTTCGTCACCAGCATTTTTTCGTCATTTTTCGTCACCAGCATCTTTCGTCATTTTTCGTGACCAGCATTTTTTCGTCACCAGCATTTTTCGCCATTTTTCGTCACCAGCATGTTTTCGTCACCAGCATTTTTAGTCATTTTTCGTCACCAGCATGTTTTCGTCACCAGCATTTTTAGTCATTTTTCGTCACCAGCATTTTTTCGTCATTTTTCGTCACCAGCATCTTTCGTCATTTTTCGTCACCAGCATTTTTCGTCACCAGCATTTTTTCGTCACCAGCATGTTTTCGTCACCAGCATTTTTAGTCATTTTTCGTCACCAGTATTTTTTCGTCACCAGCATTTTTCGCCATTTTTCGTCACCAGCATTTTTTCTTCACCAGCATTTTTCGTCATTTTTCGTCACCAGCATTTTTTTCGTCACCAGCATTTTTCGTCACCAGCATTTTTCGTCACCAGCATTTTTTCGTCACCAGCATTTTTCATCATTTTTCGTCACCAGCATTTTTTCGTCACCAGCATTTTTCGTCATCAGCATTTTTTTCGTCACCAGCATTTTTCGTCACCAGCGTTTTTCGTCATTTTTCGTCACCAGCATGTTTTCGTCACCAGCATTTTTAGTCATTTTTCGTCACCAGTATTTTTTCGTCACCAGCATTTTTCATCATTTTTCGTCACCAGCATTTTTTCGTCACCAGCATTTTTCGTCATTTTTTGTCACCTGCATTTTTTCGTCACCAGCATTTTTCATCATTTTTCGTCACCAGCATTTTTTCGCCATTTTTCGCCACCAGCATTTTTTCTTCACCAGCATTTTTCGTCATTTTTCGTCACCAGCATTTTTTTCGTCACCAGCATTTTTCGTCACCAGCATTTTTTCGTCACCAGCATTTTTCATCATTTTTCGTCACCAGCATTTTTTCGTCACAAGCATTTTTCGTCATTTTTCGTCACCAGCATTTTTTCGTCACCAGCATTTTTCGTCATTTTTTGTCACCAGCATTTTTTCCGTCACCAGCATTTTTCGTCACCTGCATTTTTTCGTCACCAGCATTTTTCATCATTTTTCGTCACCAGCATTTTTTCGGCATTTTTCGTCACCAGCATTTTTTCTTCACCAGCATTTTTCGTCATTTTTTCCTCACCAGCATTTTTCATCATTTTTCGTCACCAGCATTTTTCGTCACCAGCATTTTTCGTCATTTTTTGTCACCAGCATTTTTTCCGTCACCAGCATTTTTCGTCACCTGCATTTTTTCGTCACCAGCATTTTTCATCATTTTTCGTCACCAGCATTTTTTCGTCATTTTTCGTCACCAGCATCTTTCGTCATTTTTCGTCACCAGCATTTTTTCGTCACCAGCATTTTTCATCATTCTTCGTCACCAGCATTTTTTCGTCATTTTTCGTCACCAGCATCTTTTGTCATTTTTCGTCACCAGCATTTTTTCGTCACCAGCATTTTTCGCCATTTTTCGTCACCAGCATGTTTTCGTCACCAGCATTTTTAGTCATTTTTCGTCACCAGTATTTTTTCGTCACCAGCATTTTTCGCCATTTTCGTCACCAGCATTTTTTCTTCACCAGCATTTTTCGTCATTTTTCGTCACCAGCATTTTTTTCGTCACCAGCATTTTTCGTCACCAGCATTTTTTCGTCACCAGCATTTTTCATCATTTTTCGTCACCAGCATTTTTTCGTCACCAGCATTTTTCGTCATTTTTCGTCATTTTTCGTCACCAGTATTTTTTTCGTCACCAGTATTTTTTCGTCACCAGCATTTTTCGTCATTTTTCGTCACCAGCATTTTTTCTTCACCAGCATTTTTCGTCATTTTTCGTCACCAGCATTTTTTTCGTCACCAGCATTTTTCGTCACCAGCATTTTTTCGTCACCAGCATTTTTCATCATTTTTCGTCACCAGCATTTTTTCGTCACCAGCATTTTTCGTCATTTTTCGTCACCAGCATTTTTCGTCATTTTTCGTCACCAGTATTTTTTTCGTCACCAGCATTTTTCGTCACCAGCATTTTTCGTCATTTTTCGTCACCAGCATTTTTTCGTCACAAGCATTTTTCGTCATTTTTCGTCACCAGCATTTTTTCGTCACCAGCATTTTTCGTCATTTTTTGTCACCAGCATTTTTTCCGTCACCAGCATTTTTCGTCACCTGCATTTTTTCGTCACCAGCATTTTTCATCATTTTTCGTCACCAGCATTTTTTCGGCATTTTTCGTCACCAGCATTTTTTCTTCACCAGCATTTTTCGTCATTTTTTCCTCACCAGCATTTTTCATCATTTTTCGTCACCAGCATTTTTCGTCACCAGCATTTTTCGTCATTTTTTGTCACCAGCATTTTTTCCGTCACCAGCATTTTTCGTCACCTGCATTTTTTCGTCACCAGCATTTTTCATCATTTTTCGTCACCAGCATTTTTTCGTCATTTTTCGTCACCAGCATCTTTCGTCATTTTTCGTCACCAGCATTTTTTCGTCACCAGCATTTTTCATCATTCTTCGTCACCAGCATTTTTTCGTCATTTTTCGTCACCAGCATCTTTTGTCATTTTTCGTCACCAGCATTTTTTCGTCACCAGCATTTTTCGCCATTTTTCGTCACCAGCATGTTTTCGTCACCAGCATTTTTAGTCATTTTTCGTCACCAGTATTTTTTCGTCACCAGCATTTTTCGCCATTTTCGTCACCAGCATTTTTTCTTCACCAGCATTTTTCGTCATTTTTCGTCACCAGCATTTTTTTCGTCACCAGCATTTTTCGTCACCAGCATTTTTTCGTCACCAGCATTTTTCATCATTTTTCGTCACCAGCATTTTTTCGTCACCAGCATTTTTCGTCATTTTTCGTCATTTTTCGTCACCAGTATTTTTTTCGTCACCAGTATTTTTTCGTCACCAGCATTTTTCGTCATTTTTCGTCACCAGCATTTTTTCTTCACCAGCATTTTTCGTCATTTTTCGTCACCAGCATTTTTTTCGTCACCAGCATTTTTCGTCACCAGCATTTTTTCGTCACCAGCATTTTTCGTCATTTTTTGTCACCAGCATTTTTTCCGTCACCAGCATTTTTCGTCACCTGCATTTTTTCGTCACCAGCATTTTTCATCATTTTTCGTCACCAGCATTTTTCGCCATTTTTCGTCACCAGCATGTTTTCGTCACCAGCATTTTTAGTCATTTTTCGTCACCAGTATTTTTTCGTCACCAGCATTTTTCGCCATTTTCGTCACCAGCATTTTTTCTTCACCAGCATTTTTCGTCATTTTTCGTCACCAGCATTTTTTTCGTCACCAGCATTTTTCGTCACCAGCATTTTTTCGTCACCAGCATTTTTCATCATTTTTCGTCACCAGCATTTTTTCGTCACCAGCATTTTTCGTCATTTTTCGTCATTTTTCGTCACCAGTATTTTTTTCGTCACCAGTATTTTTTCGTCACCAGCATTTTTCGTCATTTTTCGTCACCAGCATTTTTTCTTCACCAGCATTTTTCGTCATTTTTCGTCACCAGCATTTTTTTCGTCACCAGCATTTTTCGTCACCAGCATTTTTTCGTCACCAGCATTTTTCATCATTTTTCGTCACCAGCATTTTTTCGTCACCAGCATTTTTCGTCATTTTTCGTCACCAGCATTTTTCGTCATTTTTCGTCACCAGTATTTTTTTCGTCACCAGCATTTTTCGTCACCAGCATTTTTCGTCATTTTTCGTCACCAGCATTTTTTCGTCACAAGCATTTTTCGTCATTTTTCGTCACCAGCATTTTTTCGTCACCAGCATTTTTCGTCATTTTTTGTCACCAGCATTTTTTCCGTCACCAGCATTTTTCGTCACCTGCATTTTTTCGTCACCAGCATTTTTCATCATTTTTCGTCACCAGCATTTTTTCGGCATTTTTCGTCACCAGCATTTTTTCTTCACCAGCATTTTTCGTCATTTTTTCCTCACCAGCATTTTTCATCATTTTTCGTCACCAGCATTTTTCGTCACCAGCATTTTTCGTCATTTTTTGTCACCAGCATTTTTTCCGTCACCAGCATTTTTCGTCACCTGCATTTTTTCGTCACCAGCATTTTTCATCATTTTTCGTCACCAGCATTTTTTCGTCATTTTTCGTCACCAGCATCTTTCGTCATTTTTCGTCACCAGCATTTTTTCGTCACCAGCATTTTTCATCATTCTTCGTCACCAGCATTTTTTCGTCATTTTTCGTCACCAGCATCTTTTGTCATTTTTCGTCACCAGCATTTTTTCGTCACCAGCATTTTTCGCCATTTTTCGTCACCAGCATGTTTTCGTCACCAGCATTTTTAGTCATTTTTCGTCACCAGTATTTTTTCGTCACCAGCATTTTTCGCCATTTTCGTCACCAGCATTTTTTCTTCACCAGCATTTTTCGTCATTTTTCGTCACCAGCATTTTTTTCGTCACCAGCATTTTTCGTCACCAGCATTTTTTCGTCACCAGCATTTTTCATCATTTTTCGTCACCAGCATTTTTTCGTCACCAGCATTTTTCGTCATTTTTCGTCATTTTTCGTCACCAGTATTTTTTTCGTCACCAGTATTTTTTCGTCACCAGCATTTTTCGTCATTTTTCGTCACCAGCATTTTTTCTTCACCAGCATTTTTCGTCATTTTTCGTCACCAGCATTTTTTTCGTCACCAGCATTTTTCGTCACCAGCATTTTTTCGTCACCAGCATTTTTCGTCATTTTTTGTCACCAGCATTTTTTCCGTCACCAGCATTTTTCGTCACCTGCATTTTTTCGTCACCAGCATTTTTCATCATTTTTCGTCACCAGCATTTTTTCGTCATTTTTCGTCACCAGCATCTTTCGTCATTTTTCGTCACCAGCATTTTTTCGTCACCAGCATCTTTCGTCATTTTTCGTCACCAGCATTTTTTCGGCATTTTTCGTCACCAGCATTTTCTCTTCACCAGCATTTTTCGGCATTTTTCTTCACCAGCATTTTTTTCGTCACCAGCATTTTTCGTCACCAGCATTTTTTCGTCACCAGCATTTTTCATCATTTTTCGTCACCAGCATTCTTTCGTCACCAGCATTTTTCGTCATTTTTCGTCACCAGCATTTTTTCGTCACCAGCATTTTTCGTCATTTTTTGTCACCAGCATTTTTTCCGTCACCAGCATTTTTCGTCACCTGCATTTTTTCGTCACCAACATTTTTCATCATTTTTCGTCACCAGCATTTTTTCGGCATTTTTCGTCACCAGCATTTTTTCTTCACCAGCATTTTTCGCCATTTTTTCGTCACCAGCATTTTTCATCATTTTTCGTCACCAGCATTTTTCGTCACCAGCATTTTTTCGTCACCAGCATTTTTCATCATTTTTCGTCACCAGCATTTTTTCGTCACCAGCATTTTTCTTCATTTTTCGTCACCAGCATTTTTTCCGTCACCAGCATTTTTCGTCACCTGCATTTTTTCGTCACCAGCATTTTTCATCATTTTTCGTCACCAGCATTTTTTCGTCATTTTTCGTCACCAGCATCTTTCGTCATTTTTCGTCACCAGCATTTTTTCGTCACCAGCATTTTTTCGTCACCAGCATTTTTCATCATTTTTCGTCACCAGCATTTTTTCGTCACCAGCATTTTTCGTCATTTTTCGTCACCAGCATTTTTTCGTCACCAGCATTTTTCGTCATTTTTTGTCACCAGCATTTTTTCCGTCACCAGCATTTTTCGTCACCTGCATTTTTTCGTCACCAGCATTTTTCATCATTTTTCGTCACCAGCATTTTTTCGTCATTTTTCGTCACCAGCATCTTTCGTCATTTTTCGTCACCAGCATTTTTTCGTCACCAGCATTTTTCGCCATTTTTCGTCACCAGCATGTTTTCGTCACCAGCATTTTTCATCATTTTTCGTCACCAGCATTTTTTCGTCACCAGCATTTTTCGTCATTTTTTGTCACCAGCATTTTTTCGTCACCAGCATTTTTTCGTCACCAGCATTTTTTCGTCACCAGCATTTTTCATCATTTTTCGTCACCAGCATTTTTTCGTCACCAGCATTTTTCGTCATTTTTCGTCACCAGCATTTTTTCGTCACCAGCATTTTTCGTCATTTTTTGTCACCAGCATTTTTTCCGTCACCAGCATTTTTCGTCACCTGCATGTTTTCGTCACCAGCATTTTTCATCATTTTTCGTCACCAGCATTTTTTCGTCATTTTTCGTCATCAGCATCTTTCGTTATTTTTCGTCACCAGCATTTTTTCGTCACCAGCATTTTTCATCATTCTTCGTCACCAGCATTTTTTCGTCATTTTTCGTCACCAGCATCTTTCGTCATTTTTCGTCACCAGCATTTTTTCGTCACCAGCATTTTTCGCCATTTTTCGTCACCAGCATGTTTTCGTCACCAGCATTTTTAGTCATTTTTCGTCACCAGTATTTTTTCGTCACCAGCATTTTTCGTCACCTGCATTTTTTCGTCACCAGCATTTTTCATCATTTTTCGTCACCAGCATTTTTTCGTCATTTTTCGTCACCAGCATCTTTCGTCATTTTTCGTCACCAGCATTTTTTCGTCACCAGCATTTTTTCGTCACCAGCATTTTTCATCATTTTTCGTCACCAGCATTTTTTCGTCACCAGCATTTTTCGTCATTTTTCGTCACCAGCATTTTTTCGTCACCAGCATTTTTCGTCATTTTTTGTCACCAGCATTTTTTCCGTCACCAGCATTTTTCGTCACCTGCATTTTTTCGTCACCAGCATTTTTCATCATTTTTCGTCACCAGCATTTTTTCGTCATTTTTCGTCACCAGCATCTTTCGTCATTTTTCGTCACCAGCATTTTTTCGTCACCAGCATTTTTCGCCATTTTTCGTCACCAGCATGTTTTCGTCACCAGCATTTTTCATCATTTTTCGTCACCAGCATTTTTTCGTCACCAGCATTTTTCGTCATTTTTTGTCACCAGCATTTTTTCGTCACCAGCATTTTTTCGTCACCAGCATTTTTTCGCCATTTTTCGCCACCAGCATTTTTTCTTCACCAGCATTTTTCGTCATTTTTCGTCACCAGCATTTTTTTCGTCACCAGCATTTTTCGTCACCAGCATTTTTTCGTCACCAGCATTTTTCATCATTTTTCGTCACCAGCATTTTTTCGTCACAAGCATTTTTCGTCATTTTTCGTCACCAGCATTTTTTCGTCACCAGCATTTTTCGTCATTTTTTGTCACCAGCATTTTTTCCGTCACCAGCATTTTTCGTCACCTGCATTTTTTCGTCACCAGCATTTTTCATCATTTTTCGTCACCAGCATTTTTTCGGCATTTTTCGTCACCAGCATTTTTTCTTCACCAGCATTTTTCGTCATTTTTTCCTCACCAGCATTTTTCATCATTTTTCGTCACCAGCATTTTTCGTCACCAGCATTTTTCGTCATTTTTTGTCACCAGCATTTTTTCCGTCACCAGCATTTTTCGTCACCTGCATTTTTTCGTCACCAGCATTTTTCATCATTTTTCGTCACCAGCATTTTTTCGTCATTTTTCGTCACCAGCATCTTTCGTCATTTTTCGTCACCAGCATTTTTTCGTCACCAGCATTTTTCATCATTCTTCGTCACCAGCATTTTTTCGTCATTTTTCGTCACCAGCATCTTTTGTCATTTTTCGTCACCAGCATTTTTTCGTCACCAGCATTTTTCGCCATTTTTCGTCACCAGCATGTTTTCGTCACCAGCATTTTTAGTCATTTTTCGTCACCAGTATTTTTTCGTCACCAGCATTTTTCGCCATTTTCGTCACCAGCATTTTTTCTTCACCAGCATTTTTCGTCATTTTTCGTCACCAGCATTTTTTTCGTCACCAGCATTTTTCGTCACCAGCATTTTTTCGTCACCAGCATTTTTCATCATTTTTCGTCACCAGCATTTTTTCGTCACCAGCATTTTTCGTCATTTTTCGTCATTTTTCGTCACCAGTATTTTTTTCGTCACCAGTATTTTTTCGTCACCAGCATTTTTCGTCATTTTTCGTCACCAGCATTTTTTCTTCACCAGCATTTTTCGTCATTTTTCGTCACCAGCATTTTTTTCGTCACCAGCATTTTTCGTCACCAGCATTTTTTCGTCACCAGCATTTTTCATCATTTTTCGTCACCAGCATTTTTTCGTCACCAGCATTTTTCGTCATTTTTCGTCACCAGCATTTTTCGTCATTTTTCGTCACCAGTATTTTTTTCGTCACCAGCATTTTTCGTCACCAGCATTTTTCGTCATTTTTCGTCACCAGCATTTTTTCGTCACAAGCATTTTTCGTCATTTTTCGTCACCAGCATTTTTTCGTCACCAGCATTTTTCGTCATTTTTTGTCACCAGCATTTTTTCCGTCACCAGCATTTTTCGTCACCTGCATTTTTTCGTCACCAGCATTTTTCATCATTTTTCGTCACCAGCATTTTTTCGGCATTTTTCGTCACCAGCATTTTTTCTTCACCAGCATTTTTCGTCATTTTTTCCTCACCAGCATTTTTCATCATTTTTCGTCACCAGCATTTTTCGTCACCAGCATTTTTCGTCATTTTTTGTCACCAGCATTTTTTCCGTCACCAGCATTTTTCGTCACCTGCATTTTTTCGTCACCAGCATTTTTCATCATTTTTCGTCACCAGCATTTTTTCGTCATTTTTCGTCACCAGCATCTTTCGTCATTTTTCGTCACCAGCATTTTTTCGTCACCAGCATTTTTCATCATTCTTCGTCACCAGCATTTTTTCGTCATTTTTCGTCACCAGCATCTTTTGTCATTTTTCGTCACCAGCATTTTTTCGTCACCAGCATTTTTCGCCATTTTTCGTCACCAGCATGTTTTCGTCACCAGCATTTTTAGTCATTTTTCGTCACCAGTATTTTTTCGTCACCAGCATTTTTCGCCATTTTCGTCACCAGCATTTTTTCTTCACCAGCATTTTTCGTCATTTTTCGTCACCAGCATTTTTTTCGTCACCAGCATTTTTCGTCACCAGCATTTTTTCGTCACCAGCATTTTTCATCATTTTTCGTCACCAGCATTTTTTCGTCACCAGCATTTTTCGTCATTTTTCGTCATTTTTCGTCACCAGTATTTTTTTCGTCACCAGTATTTTTTCGTCACCAGCATTTTTCGTCATTTTTCGTCACCAGCATTTTTTCTTCACCAGCATTTTTCGTCATTTTTCGTCACCAGCATTTTTTTCGTCACCAGCATTTTTCGTCACCAGCATTTTTTCGTCACCAGCATTTTTCGTCATTTTTTGTCACCAGCATTTTTTCCGTCACCAGCATTTTTCGTCACCTGCATTTTTTCGTCACCAGCATTTTTCATCATTTTTCGTCACCAGCATTTTTCGCCATTTTTCGTCACCAGCATGTTTTCGTCACCAGCATTTTTAGTCATTTTTCGTCACCAGTATTTTTTCGTCACCAGCATTTTTCGCCATTTTCGTCACCAGCATTTTTTCTTCACCAGCATTTTTCGTCATTTTTCGTCACCAGCATTTTTTTCGTCACCAGCATTTTTCGTCACCAGCATTTTTTCGTCACCAGCATTTTTCATCATTTTTCGTCACCAGCATTTTTTCGTCACCAGCATTTTTCGTCATTTTTCGTCATTTTTCGTCACCAGTATTTTTTTCGTCACCAGTATTTTTTCGTCACCAGCATTTTTCGTCATTTTTCGTCACCAGCATTTTTTCTTCACCAGCATTTTTCGTCATTTTTCGTCACCAGCATTTTTTTCGTCACCAGCATTTTTCGTCACCAGCATTTTTTCGTCACCAGCATTTTTCATCATTTTTCGTCACCAGCATTTTTTCGTCACCAGCATTTTTCGTCATTTTTCGTCACCAGCATTTTTCGTCATTTTTCGTCACCAGTATTTTTTTCGTCACCAGCATTTTTCGTCACCAGCATTTTTCGTCATTTTTCGTCACCAGCATTTTTTCGTCACAAGCATTTTTCGTCATTTTTCGTCACCAGCATTTTTTCGTCACCAGCATTTTTCGTCATTTTTTGTCACCAGCATTTTTTCCGTCACCAGCATTTTTCGTCACCTGCATTTTTTCGTCACCAGCATTTTTCATCATTTTTCGTCACCAGCATTTTTTCGGCATTTTTCGTCACCAGCATTTTTTCTTCACCAGCATTTTTCGTCATTTTTTCCTCACCAGCATTTTTCATCATTTTTCGTCACCAGCATTTTTCGTCACCAGCATTTTTCGTCATTTTTTGTCACCAGCATTTTTTCCGTCACCAGCATTTTTCGTCACCTGCATTTTTTCGTCACCAGCATTTTTCATCATTTTTCGTCACCAGCATTTTTTCGTCATTTTTCGTCACCAGCATCTTTCGTCATTTTTCGTCACCAGCATTTTTTCGTCACCAGCATTTTTCATCATTCTTCGTCACCAGCATTTTTTCGTCATTTTTCGTCACCAGCATCTTTTGTCATTTTTCGTCACCAGCATTTTTTCGTCACCAGCATTTTTCGCCATTTTTCGTCACCAGCATGTTTTCGTCACCAGCATTTTTAGTCATTTTTCGTCACCAGTATTTTTTCGTCACCAGCATTTTTCGCCATTTTCGTCACCAGCATTTTTTCTTCACCAGCATTTTTCGTCATTTTTCGTCACCAGCATTTTTTTCGTCACCAGCATTTTTCGTCACCAGCATTTTTTCGTCACCAGCATTTTTCATCATTTTTCGTCACCAGCATTTTTTCGTCACCAGCATTTTTCGTCATTTTTCGTCATTTTTCGTCACCAGTATTTTTTTCGTCACCAGTATTTTTTCGTCACCAGCATTTTTCGTCATTTTTCGTCACCAGCATTTTTTCTTCACCAGCATTTTTCGTCATTTTTCGTCACCAGCATTTTTTTCGTCACCAGCATTTTTCGTCACCAGCATTTTTTCGTCACCAGCATTTTTCGTCATTTTTTGTCACCAGCATTTTTTCCGTCACCAGCATTTTTCGTCACCTGCATTTTTTCGTCACCAGCATTTTTCATCATTTTTCGTCACCAGCATTTTTTCGTCATTTTTCGTCACCAGCATCTTTCGTCATTTTTCGTCACCAGCATTTTTTCGTCACCAGCATCTTTCGTCATTTTTCGTCACCAGCATTTTTTCGGCATTTTTCGTCACCAGCATTTTCTCTTCACCAGCATTTTTCGGCATTTTTCTTCACCAGCATTTTTTTCGTCACCAGCATTTTTCGTCACCAGCATTTTTTCGTCACCAGCATTTTTCATCATTTTTCGTCACCAGCATTCTTTCGTCACCAGCATTTTTCGTCATTTTTCGTCACCAGCATTTTTTCGTCACCAGCATTTTTCGTCATTTTTTGTCACCAGCATTTTTTCCGTCACCAGCATTTTTCGTCACCTGCATTTTTTCGTCACCAACATTTTTCATCATTTTTCGTCACCAGCATTTTTTCGGCATTTTTCGTCACCAGCATTTTTTCTTCACCAGCATTTTTCGCCATTTTTTCGTCACCAGCATTTTTCATCATTTTTCGTCACCAGCATTTTTCGTCACCAGCATTTTTTCGTCACCAGCATTTTTCATCATTTTTCGTCACCAGCATTTTTTCGTCACCAGCATTTTTCTTCATTTTTCGTCACCAGCATTTTTTCCGTCACCAGCATTTTTCGTCACCTGCATTTTTTCGTCACCAGCATTTTTCATCATTTTTCGTCACCAGCATTTTTTCGTCATTTTTCGTCACCAGCATCTTTCGTCATTTTTCGTCACCAGCATTTTTTCGTCACCAGCATTTTTTCGTCACCAGCATTTTTCATCATTTTTCGTCACCAGCATTTTTTCGTCACCAGCATTTTTCGTCATTTTTCGTCACCAGCATTTTTTCGTCACCAGCATTTTTCGTCATTTTTTGTCACCAGCATTTTTTCCGTCACCAGCATTTTTCGTCACCTGCATTTTTTCGTCACCAGCATTTTTCATCATTTTTCGTCACCAGCATTTTTTCGTCATTTTTCGTCACCAGCATCTTTCGTCATTTTTCGTCACCAGCATTTTTTCGTCACCAGCATTTTTCGCCATTTTTCGTCACCAGCATGTTTTCGTCACCAGCATTTTTCATCATTTTTCGTCACCAGCATTTTTTCGTCACCAGCATTTTTCGTCATTTTTTGTCACCAGCATTTTTTCGTCACCAGCATTTTTTCGTCACCAGCATTTTTTCGTCACCAGCATTTTTCATCATTTTTCGTCACCAGCATTTTTTCGTCACCAGCATTTTTCGTCATTTTTCGTCACCAGCATTTTTTCGTCACCAGCATTTTTCGTCATTTTTTGTCACCAGCATTTTTTCCGTCACCAGCATTTTTCGTCACCTGCATGTTTTCGTCACCAGCATTTTTCATCATTTTTCGTCACCAGCATTTTTTCGTCATTTTTCGTCATCAGCATCTTTCGTTATTTTTCGTCACCAGCATTTTTTCGTCACCAGCATTTTTCATCATTCTTCGTCACCAGCATTTTTTCGTCATTTTTCGTCACCAGCATCTTTCGTCATTTTTCGTCACCAGCATTTTTTCGTCACCAGCATTTTTCGCCATTTTTCGTCACCAGCATGTTTTCGTCACCAGCATTTTTAGTCATTTTTCGTCACCAGTATTTTTTCGTCACCAGCATTTTTCGTCACCTGCATTTTTTCGTCACCAGCATTTTTCATCATTTTTCGTCACCAGCATTTTTTCGTCATTTTTCGTCACCAGCATCTTTCGTCATTTTTCGTCACCAGCATTTTTTCGTCACCAGCATTTTTTCGTCACCAGCATTTTTCATCATTTTTCGTCACCAGCATTTTTTCGTCACCAGCATTTTTCGTCATTTTTCGTCACCAGCATTTTTTCGTCACCAGCATTTTTCGTCATTTTTTGTCACCAGCATTTTTTCCGTCACCAGCATTTTTCGTCACCTGCATTTTTTCGTCACCAGCATTTTTCATCATTTTTCGTCACCAGCATTTTTTCGTCATTTTTCGTCACCAGCATCTTTCGTCATTTTTCGTCACCAGCATTTTTTCGTCACCAGCATTTTTCGCCATTTTTCGTCACCAGCATGTTTTCGTCACCAGCATTTTTCATCATTTTTCGTCACCAGCATTTTTTCGTCACCAGCATTTTTCGTCATTTTTTGTCACCAGCATTTTTTCGTCACCAGCATTTTTTCGTCACCAGCATTTTTTCGTCACCAGCATTTTTCATCATTTTTCGTCACCAGCATTTTTTCGTCACCAGCATTTTTCGTCATTTTTCGTCACCAGCATTTTTTCGTCACCAGCATTTTTCGTCATTTTTTGTCACCAGCATTTTTTCCGTCACCAGCATTTTTCGTCACCTGCATGTTTTCGTCACCAGCATTTTTCATCATTTTTCGTCACCAGCATTTTTTCGTCATTTTTCGTCATCAGCATCTTTCGTCATTTTTCGTCACCAGCATTTTTTCGTCACCAGCATTTTTCATCATTCTTCGTCACCAGCATTTTTTCGTCATTTTTCGTCACCAGCATCTTTCGTCATTTTTCGTCACCAGCATTTTTTCGTCACCAGCATTTTTCGCCATTTTTCGTCACCAGCATGTTTTCGTCACCAGCATTTTTAGTCATTTTTCGTCACCAGTATTTTTTCGTCACCAGCATTTTTCGCCATTTTTCGTCACCAGCATTTTTTCTTCACCAGCATTTTTCGTCATTTTTCGTCACCAGCATTTTTTTCGTCACCAGCATTTTTCGTCACCAGCATTTTTTCGTCACCAGCATTTTTCATCATTTTTCGTCACCAGCATTTTTTCGTCACCAGCATTTTTCGTCATTTTCGTCATCAGCATTTTTTTCGTCACCAGCATTTTTCGTCACCAGCATGTTTTCGTCACCAGCATTTTTAGTCATTTTTCGTCACCAGTATTTTTTCGTCACCAGCATTTTTCGCCATTTTTCGTCACCAGCATTTTTTCTTCACCAGCATTTTTCGTCATTTTTCGTCACCAGCATTTTTTTCGTCACCAGCATTTTTCGTCACCAGCATTTTTTCGTCACCAGCATTTTTCATCATTTTTCGTCACCAGCATTTTTTCGTCACCAGCATTTTTCGTCATTTTCGTCATCAGCATTTTTTTCGTCACCAGCATTTTTCGTCACCAGCATTTTTCGTCATTTTTCGTCAGCAGCATGTTTTCGTCACCAGCATTTTTAGTCATTTTTCGTCACCAGTATTTTTTCGTCACCAGCATTTTTCGTCATTTTTCGTCACCAGCATTTTTTTCGTCACCAGCATTTTTCGTCACCAGCATTTTTTCGTCACCAGCATTTTTCATCATTTTTCGTCACCAGCATTTTTTCGTCACCAGCATTTTTCGTCATTTTTTGTCACCAGCATTTTTTCGTCACCAGCATTTTTCGTCACCTGCATTTTTTCGTCACCAGCATTTTTCGTCACCTGCATTTTTTCGTCACCAGCATTTTTCATCATTTTTCGTCACCAGCATTTTTTCGTCATTTTTCGTCACCAGCATCTTTCGTCATTTTTCGTCACCAGCATTTTTTCGTCACCAGCATTTTTCGTCATTTTTCGTCACCAGCATTTTTCGTCATTTTTCGTCACCAGTATTTTTTTCGTCACCAGTATTTTTTCGTCACCAGCATTTTTCGGCATTTTTCGTCACCAGCATTTTTTCTTCACCAGCATTTTTCGTCATTTTTCGTCACCAGCATTTTTTCGTCACCAGCATTTTTCGTCATTTTTTGTCACCAGCATTTTTTCGTCACCAGCATTTTTCGTCATTTTTTGTCACCAGCATTTTTTCCGTCACCAGCACTTTTCGTCACCTGCATTTTTTCGTCAACAACATTTTTCATCATTTTTCGTCACCAGCATTTTTTCGGCATTTTTCGTCACCAGCATTTTTTCTTCACCAGCATTTTTCGCCATTTTTTCGTCACCAGCATTTTTCATCATTTTTCGTCACCAGCATTTTTCGTCACCAGCATTTTTTCGTCACCAGCATTTTTCATCATTTTTCGTCACCAGCATTTTTTCGTCACCAGCATTTTTCTTCATTTTTCGTCACCAGCATTTTTTCGTCACCAGCATTTTTCGTCATTTTTTGTCACCAGCATTTTTCGTCACCTGCATTTTTTCGTCACCAGCATTTTTCATCATTTTTCGTCACCAGCATTTTTTCGTCATTTTTCGTCACCAGCATCTTTCGTCATTTTTCGTCACCAGCATTTTTTCGTCACCAGCATTTTTCGTCATTTTTCGTCACCAGCATTTTTTCGTCACCAGCAGTTTTCATCATTTTTCGTCACCAGCATTTTTTCGTCATTTTTCGTCACCAGCATCTTTCGTCATTTTTCGTGACCAGCATTTTTTCGTCACCAGCATTTTTCGCCATTTTTCGTCACCAGCATGTTTTCGTCACCAGCATTTTTAGTCATTTTTCGTCACCAGCATTTTTTCTTCACCAGCATTTTTCGTCATTTTTCGTCACCAGCATTTTTTCGTCACCAGCATTTTTCGTCATTTTTTGTCACCAGCATTTTTTCGTCACCAGCATTTTTCGTCATTTTTTGTCACCAGCATTTTTTCCGTCACCAGCATTTTTCGTCACCTGCATTTTTTCGTCAACAACATTTTTCATCATTTTTCGTCACCAGCATTTTTTCGGCATTTTTCGTCACCAGCATTTTTTCTTCACCAGCATTTTTCGCCATTTTTTCGTCACCAGCATTTTTCATCATTTTTCGTCACCAGCATTTTTCGTCACCAGCATTTTTTCGTCACCAGCATTTTTCATCATTTTTCGTCACCAGCATTTTTTCGTCACCAGCATTTTTCTTCATTTTTCGTCACCAGCATTTTTTCGTCACCAGCATTTTTCGTCATTTTTTGTCACCAGCATTTTTCGTCACCTGCATTTTTTCGTCACCAGCATCTTTCGTCATTTTTCGTCACCAGCATTTTTTCGTCACCAGCATTTTTCGTCATTTTTCGTCACCAGCATTTTTTCGTCACCAGCAGTTTTCATCATTTTTCGTCACCAGCATTTTTTCGTCATTTTTCGTCACCAGCATCTTTCGTCATTTTTCGTGACCAGCATTTTTTCGTCACCAGCATTTTTCGCCATTTTTCGTCACCAGCATGTTTTCGTCACCAGCATTTTTAGTCATTTTTCGTCACCAGCATGTTTTCGTCACCAGCATTTTTAGTCATTTTTCGTCACCAGCATTTTTTCGTCATTTTTCGTCACCAGCATCTTTCGTCATTTTTCGTCACCAGCATTTTTCGTCACCAGCATTTTTTCGTCACCAGCATGTTTTCGTCACCAGCATTTTTAGTCATTTTTCGTCACCAGTATTTTTTCGTCACCAGCATTTTTCGCCATTTTTCGTCACCAGCATTTTTTCTTCACCAGCATTTTTCGTCATTTTTCGTCACCAGCATTTTTTTCGTCACCAGCATTTTTCGTCACCAGCATTTTTCGTCACCAGCATTTTTTCGTCACCAGCATTTTTCATCATTTTTCGTCACCAGCATTTTTTCGTCACCAGCATTTTTCGTCATCAGCATTTTTTTCGTCACCAGCATTTTTCGTCACCAGCGTTTTTCGTCATTTTTCGTCACCAGCATGTTTTCGTCACCAGCATTTTTAGTCATTTTTCGTCACCAGTATTTTTTCGTCACCAGCATTTTTCATCATTTTTCGTCACCAGCATTTTTTCGTCACCAGCATTTTTCGTCATTTTTTGTCACCTGCATTTTTTCGTCACCAGCATTTTTCATCATTTTTCGTCACCAGCATTTTTTCGCCATTTTTCGCCACCAGCATTTTTTCTTCACCAGCATTTTTCGTCATTTTTCGTCACCAGCATTTTTTTCGTCACCAGCATTTTTCGTCACCAGCATTTTTTCGTCACCAGCATTTTTCATCATTTTTCGTCACCAGCATTTTTTCGTCACAAGCATTTTTCGTCATTTTTCGTCACCAGCATTTTTTCGTCACCAGCATTTTTCGTCATTTTTTGTCACCAGCATTTTTTCCGTCACCAGCATTTTTCGTCACCTGCATTTTTTCGTCACCAGCATTTTTCATCATTTTTCGTCACCAGCATTTTTTCGGCATTTTTCGTCACCAGCATTTTTTCTTCACCAGCATTTTTCGTCATTTTTTCCTCACCAGCATTTTTCATCATTTTTCGTCACCAGCATTTTTCGTCACCAGCATTTTTCGTCATTTTTTGTCACCAGCATTTTTTCCGTCACCAGCATTTTTCGTCACCTGCATTTTTTCGTCACCAGCATTTTTCATCATTTTTCGTCACCAGCATTTTTTCGTCATTTTTCGTCACCAGCATCTTTCGTCATTTTTCGTCACCAGCATTTTTTCGTCACCAGCATTTTTCATCATTCTTCGTCACCAGCATTTTTTCGTCATTTTTCGTCACCAGCATCTTTTGTCATTTTTCGTCACCAGCATTTTTTCGTCACCAGCATTTTTCGCCATTTTTCGTCACCAGCATGTTTTCGTCACCAGCATTTTTAGTCATTTTTCGTCACCAGTATTTTTTCGTCACCAGCATTTTTCGCCATTTTCGTCACCAGCATTTTTTCTTCACCAGCATTTTTCGTCATTTTTCGTCACCAGCATTTTTTTCGTCACCAGCATTTTTCGTCACCAGCATTTTTTCGTCACCAGCATTTTTCATCATTTTTCGTCACCAGCATTTTTTCGTCACCAGCATTTTTCGTCATTTTTCGTCATTTTTCGTCACCAGTATTTTTTTCGTCACCAGTATTTTTTCGTCACCAGCATTTTTCGTCATTTTTCGTCACCAGCATTTTTTCTTCACCAGCATTTTTCGTCATTTTTCGTCACCAGCATTTTTTTCGTCACCAGCATTTTTCGTCACCAGCATTTTTTCGTCACCAGCATTTTTCATCATTTTTCGTCACCAGCATTTTTTCGTCACCAGCATTTTTCGTCATTTTTCGTCACCAGCATTTTTCGTCATTTTTCGTCACCAGTATTTTTTTCGTCACCAGCATTTTTCGTCACCAGCATTTTTCGTCATTTTTCGTCACCAGCATTTTTTCGTCACAAGCATTTTTCGTCATTTTTCGTCACCAGCATTTTTTCGTCACCAGCATTTTTCGTCATTTTTTGTCACCAGCATTTTTTCCGTCACCAGCATTTTTCGTCACCTGCATTTTTTCGTCACCAGCATTTTTCATCATTTTTCGTCACCAGCATTTTTTCGGCATTTTTCGTCACCAGCATTTTTTCTTCACCAGCATTTTTCGTCATTTTTTCCTCACCAGCATTTTTCATCATTTTTCGTCACCAGCATTTTTCGTCACCAGCATTTTTCGTCATTTTTTGTCACCAGCATTTTTTCCGTCACCAGCATTTTTCGTCACCTGCATTTTTTCGTCACCAGCATTTTTCATCATTTTTCGTCACCAGCATTTTTTCGTCATTTTTCGTCACCAGCATCTTTCGTCATTTTTCGTCACCAGCATTTTTTCGTCACCAGCATTTTTCATCATTCTTCGTCACCAGCATTTTTTCGTCATTTTTCGTCACCAGCATCTTTTGTCATTTTTCGTCACCAGCATTTTTTCGTCACCAGCATTTTTCGCCATTTTTCGTCACCAGCATGTTTTCGTCACCAGCATTTTTAGTCATTTTTCGTCACCAGTATTTTTTCGTCACCAGCATTTTTCGCCATTTTCGTCACCAGCATTTTTTCTTCACCAGCATTTTTCGTCATTTTTCGTCACCAGCATTTTTTTCGTCACCAGCATTTTTCGTCACCAGCATTTTTTCGTCACCAGCATTTTTCATCATTTTTCGTCACCAGCATTTTTTCGTCACCAGCATTTTTCGTCATTTTTCGTCATTTTTCGTCACCAGTATTTTTTTCGTCACCAGTATTTTTTCGTCACCAGCATTTTTCGTCATTTTTCGTCACCAGCATTTTTTCTTCACCAGCATTTTTCGTCATTTTTCGTCACCAGCATTTTTTTCGTCACCAGCATTTTTCGTCACCAGCATTTTTTCGTCACCAGCATTTTTCATCATTTTTCGTCACCAGCATTTTTTCGTCACCAGCATTTTTCGTCATTTTTCGTCACCAGCATTTTTCGTCATTTTTCGTCACCAGTATTTTTTTCGTCACCAGCATTTTTCGTCACCAGCATTTTTCGTCATTTTTCGTCACCAGCATTTTTTCGTCACCAGCATTTTTCGTCATTTTTCGTCATTTTTGTCACCAGCATTTTTCGTCATTTTTCGTCACCAGCATTTTTTTGTCATTTTTCGTCACCAGCATCTTTCGTCATTTTTCGTCACCAGCATTTTTTCGTCACCAGCATTTTTCATCATTTTTCGTCACCAGCATTTTTTCGTCATTTTTCGTCACCAGCATCTTTCGTTATTTTTCGTCACCAGCATTTTTCGTCATTTTTGGTCACCAGCATTTTTTTTGTCACCAGCATTTTTCATCATTTTCCGTCACCAGCATTTTTTCGTCACCAGCATTATTCGTAATTTTTCGTCACCAGCATTTTTCGTCATTCTTCGTCACCAGCATTTTTTTGTCATTTTTCGTCACCAGCATCTTTCGTCATTTTTCGTCACCTGCATTTTTTCGTCACCAGCATTTTTCATCATTTTTCGTCACCAGCATTTTTTCGTCATTTTTCGTCACCAACATCTTTCGTCATTTTTCGTCACCAGCATTTTTTTGTCACCAGCATTTTTTCGTCACCAGCATTTTTCGCCATTTTTCGTCACCAGCATTTTTGCTTCACCAGCATTTTTCGTCATTTTTCGTCACCAGCATTTTTCGTCATTTTTCGTCACCAGCATTTTTTTCGTCACCAGCATTTTTCGTCACCATCATTTTTCGTCATTTTTTGTCACCAGCATTTTTCGTCATTTTTCGTCACCAGCATTTTTTTGTCACCAGCATTTTTTCGTCACCAGCATTTTTCGCCATTTTTCGTCACCAGCATTTTTGCTTCACCAGCATTTTTCGTCATTTTTCGTCACCAGCATTTTTCGTCATTTTTCGTCACCAGCATTTTTTTCGTCACCAGCATTTTTCGTCACCAGCATTTTTCGTCATTTTTTTGTCACCAGCATTTTTCGTCATTTTTCGTCACCAGCATTTTTTTGTCACCAGCATTTTTTCGTCACCAGCATTTTTCGCCATTTTTCGTCACCAGCATTTTTGCTTCACCAGCATTTTTCGTCATTTTTCGTCACCAGCATTTTTCGTCATTTTTCGTCACCAGCATTTTTTTCGTCACCAGCATTTTTCGTCACCAGCATTTTTCGTCATTTTTTGTCACCAGCATTTTTCGTCATTTTTGGTCACCAGCATTTTTTTTGTCACCAGCATTTTTCGTCATTTTTCGTCACCAGCATTTTTCGTCACCAGCATTTTTTCGTCACCAGCATCTTTCGTCATTTTTCGTCACCAGCATTTTTTTCGTCACCAGCATTTTTCATCATTTTTCGTCATCAGCATTTTTTCGTCATTTTTCGTCACCAGCATCTTTCGTCATTTTTCGTCACCAGCATTTTTTCGTCACCAGCATTTTTTTGTCACCAGCATTTTTTTCGTCACCAGCATTTTTTCGTCACCAGCATTTTTCGTCACCAGCATTTTTTCGTCACCAGCATCTTTCGTCATTTTTCGTCACCAGCATTTTTTTCGTCACCAGCATTTTTCATCATTTTTCGTCATCAGCATTTTTTCGTCATTTTTCGTCACCAGCATCTTTCATCATTTTCCGTCACCAGCATTTTTTCGTCACCAGCATTATTCGTAATTTTTCGTCACCAGCATTTTTCGTCATTCTTCGTCACCAGCATTTTTTTGTCATTTTTCGTCACCAGCATCTTTCGTCATTTTTCGTCACCTGCATTTTTTCGTCACCAGCATTTTTCATCATTTTTCGTCACCAGCATTTTTTCGTCATTTTTCGTCACCAGCATCTTTCGTCATTTTTCGTCACCAGCATTTTTTTGTCACCAGCATTTTTTCGTCACCAGCATTTTTCGCCATTTTTCGTCACCAGCATTTTTGCTTCACCAGCATTTTTCGTCATTTTTCGTCACCAGCATTTTTTGTCATTTTTCGTCACCAGCATTTTTTTCGTCACCAGCATTTTTCGTCACCAGCATTTTTCGTCATTTTTTGTCACCAGCATTTTTCGTCATTTTTGGTCACCAGCATTTTTTTTGTCACCAGCATTTTTCGTCATTTTTCGTCACCAGCATTTTTCGTCACCAGCATTTTTTCGTCACCAGCATTTTTCGTCATTTTTGGTCACCAGCATTTTTTTTGTCACCAGCATTTTTCGTCATTTTTCGTCACCAGCATTTTTCGTCACCAGCATTTTTTCGTCACCAGCATCTTTCGTCATTTTTCGTCACCAGCATTTTTTTCGTCACCAGCATTTTTCATCATTTTTCGTCATCAGCATTTTTTCGTCATTTTTCGTCACCAGCATCTTTCGTCATTTTTCGTCACCAGCATTTTTTCGTCACCAGCATTTTTTTGTCACCAGCATTTTTTTCGTCACCAGCATTTTTTTCGTCACCAGCATTTTTCGTCACCAGCATTTTTTCGTCACCAGCATTTTTCATCATTTTTCGTCACCAGCATTTTTTCGTCACCAGCATTTTTCGTCATTTTTCGTCACCAGCATTTTTCGTCATTTTTCGTCACCAGTATTTTTTTCGTCACCAGCATTTTTCGTCACCAGCATTTTTCGTCATTTTTCGTCACCAGCATTTTTTCGTCACAAGCATTTTTCGTCATTTTTCGTCACCAGCATTTTTTCGTCACCAGCATTTTTCGTCATTTTTTGTCACCAGCATTTTTTCCGTCACCAGCATTTTTCGTCACCTGCATTTTTTCGTCACCAGCATTTTTCATCATTTTTCGTCACCAGCATTTTTTCGGCATTTTTCGTCACCAGCATTTTTTCTTCACCAGCATTTTTCGTCATTTTTTCCTCACCAGCATTTTTCATCATTTTTCGTCACCAGCATTTTTCGTCACCAGCATTTTTCGTCATTTTTTGTCACCAGCATTTTTTCCGTCACCAGCATTTTTCGTCACCTGCATTTTTTCGTCACCAGCATTTTTCATCATTTTTCGTCACCAGCATTTTTTCGTCATTTTTCGTCACCAGCATCTTTCGTCATTTTTCGTCACCAGCATTTTTTCGTCACCAGCATTTTTCATCATTCTTCGTCACCAGCATTTTTTCGTCATTTTTCGTCACCAGCATCTTTTGTCATTTTTCGTCACCAGCATTTTTTCGTCACCAGCATTTTTCGCCATTTTTCGTCACCAGCATGTTTTCGTCACCAGCATTTTTAGTCATTTTTCGTCACCAGTATTTTTTCGTCACCAGCATTTTTCGCCATTTTCGTCACCAGCATTTTTTCTTCACCAGCATTTTTCGTCATTTTTCGTCACCAGCATTTTTTTCGTCACCAGCATTTTTCGTCACCAGCATTTTTTCGTCACCAGCATTTTTCATCATTTTTCGTCACCAGCATTTTTTCGTCACCAGCATTTTTCGTCATTTTTCGTCATTTTTCGTCACCAGTATTTTTTTCGTCACCAGTATTTTTTCGTCACCAGCATTTTTCGTCATTTTTCGTCACCAGCATTTTTTCTTCACCAGCATTTTTCGTCATTTTTCGTCACCAGCATTTTTTTCGTCACCAGCATTTTTCGTCACCAGCATTTTTTCGTCACCAGCATTTTTCATCATTTTTCGTCACCAGCATTTTTTCGTCACCAGCATTTTTCGTCATTTTTCGTCACCAGCATTTTTCGTCATTTTTCGTCACCAGTATTTTTTTCGTCACCAGCATTTTTCGTCACCAGCATTTTTCGTCATTTTTCGTCACCAGCATTTTTTCGTCACCAGCATTTTTCGTCATTTTTCGTCATTTTTGTCACCAGCATTTTTCGTCATTTTTCGTCACCAGCATTTTTTTGTCATTTTTCGTCACCAGCATCTTTCGTCATTTTTCGTCACCAGCATTTTTTCGTCACCAGCATTTTTCATCATTTTTCGTCACCAGCATTTTTTCGTCATTTTTCGTCACCAGCATCTTTCGTTATTTTTCGTCACCAGCATTTTTCGTCATTTTTGGTCACCAGCATTTTTTTTGTCACCAGCATTTTTCATCATTTTCCGTCACCAGCATTTTTTCGTCACCAGCATTATTCGTAATTTTTCGTCACCAGCATTTTTCGTCATTCTTCGTCACCAGCATTTTTTTGTCATTTTTCGTCACCAGCATTTTTCGCCATTTTCGTCACCAGCATTTTTTCTTCACCAGCATTTTTCGTCATTTTTCGTCACCAGCATTTTTTTCGTCACCAGCATTTTTCGTCACCAGCATTTTTTCGTCACCAGCATTTTTCATCATTTTTCGTCACCAGCATTTTTTCGTCACCAGCATTTTTCGTCATTTTTCGTCATTTTTCGTCACCAGTATTTTTTTCGTCACCAGTATTTTTTCGTCACCAGCATTTTTCGTCATTTTTCGTCACCAGCATTTTTTCTTCACCAGCATTTTTCGTCATTTTTCGTCACCAGCATTTTTTTCGTCACCAGCATTTTTCGTCACCAGCATTTTTTCGTCACCAGCATTTTTCATCATTTTTCGTCACCAGCATTTTTTCGTCACCAGCATTTTTCGTCATTTTTCGTCACCAGCATTTTTCGTCATTTTTCGTCACCAGTATTTTTTTCGTCACCAGCATTTTTCGTCACCAGCATTTTTCGTCATTTTTCGTCACCAGCATTTTTTCGTCACCAGCATTTTTCGTCATTTTTCGTCATTTTTGTCACCAGCATTTTTCGTCATTTTTCGTCACCAGCATTTTTTTGTCATTTTTCGTCACCAGCATCTTTCGTCATTTTTCGTCACCAGCATTTTTTCGTCACCAGCATTTTTCATCATTTTTCGTCACCAGCATTTTTTCGTCATTTTTCGTCACCAGCATCTTTCGTTATTTTTCGTCACCAGCATTTTTCGTCATTTTTGGTCACCAGCATTTTTTTTGTCACCAGCATTTTTCATCATTTTCCGTCACCAGCATTTTTTCGTCACCAGCATTATTCGTAATTTTTCGTCACCAGCATTTTTCGTCATTCTTCGTCACCAGCATTTTTTTGTCATTTTTCGTCACCAGCATCTTTCGTCATTTTTCGTCACCTGCATTTTTTCGTCACCAGCATTTTTCATCATTTTTCGTCACCAGCATTTTTTCGTCATTTTTCGTCACCAACATCTTTCGTCATTTTTCGTCACCAGCATTTTTTTGTCACCAGCATTTTTTCGTCACCAGCATTTTTCGCCATTTTTCGTCACCAGCATTTTTGCTTCACCAGCATTTTTCGTCATTTTTCGTCACCAGCATTTTTCGTCATTTTTCGTCACCAGCATTTTTTTCGTCACCAGCATTTTTCGTCACCATCATTTTTCGTCATTTTTTGTCACCAGCATTTTTCGTCATTTTTCGTCACCAGCATTTTTTTGTCACCAGCATTTTTTCGTCACCAGCATTTTTTGCAATTTTTCGTCACCAGCATTTTTGCTTCACCAGCATTTTTCGTCATTTTTCGTCACCAGCATTTTTCGTCATTTTTCGTCACCAGCATTTTTTTCGTCACCAGCATTTTTCGTCACCAGCATTTTTCGTCATTTTTTGTCACCAGCATTTTTCGTCATTTTTCGTCACCAGCATTTTTTTGTCACCAGCATTTTTTCGTCACCAGCATTTTTCGCCATTTTTCGTCACCAGCATTTTTGCTTCACCAGCATTTTTCGTCATTTTTCGTCACCAGCATTTTTCGCCATTTTTCGCCACCAGCATTTTTTCTTCACCAGCATTTTTCGTCATTTTTCGTCACCAGCATTTTTTTCGTCACCAGCATTTTTCGTCACCAGCATTTTTCGTCATTTTTTGTCACCAGCATTTTTCGTCATTTTTGGTCACCAGCATTTTTTTTGTCACCAGCATTTTTCGTCATTTTTCGTCACCAGCATTTTTCGTCACCAGCATTTTTTCGTCACCAGCATCTTTCGTCATTTTTCGTCACCAGCATTTTTTTCGTCACCAGCATTTTTCATCATTTTTCGTCATCAGCATTTTTTCGTCATTTTTCGTCACCAGCATCTTTCGTCATTTTTCGTCACCAGCATTTTTTCGTCACCAGCATTTTTTTGTCACCAGCATTTTTTTCGTCACCAGCATTTTTTCGTCACCAGCATTTTTCATCATTCTTCGTCACCAGCATTTTTTTGTCATTTTTCGTCACCAGCATCTTTCGTCATTTTTCGTCACCTGCATTTTTTCGTCACCAGCATTTTTCATCATTTTTCGTCACCAGCATTTTTTCGTCATTTTTCGTCACCAGCATCTTTCGTCATTTTTCGTCACCAGCATTTTTTTGTCACCAGCATTTTTTCGTCACCAGCATTTTTCGCCATTTTTCGTCACCAGCATTTTTGCTTCACCAGCATTTTTCGTCATTTTTCGTCACCAGCATTTTTTGTCATTTTTCGTCACCAGCATTTTTTTCGTCACCAGCATTTTTCGTCACCAGCATTTTTCGTCACCAGCATTTTTCGTCATTTTTTGTCACCAGCATTTTTCGTCATTTTTGGTCACCAGCATTTTTTTTGTCACCAGCATTTTTCGTCATTTTTCGTCACCAGCATTTTTCGTCACCAGCATTTTTTCGTCACCAGCATCTTTCGTCATTTTTCGTCACCAGCATTTTTTTCGTCACCAGCATTTTTCATCATTTTTCGTCATCAGCATTTTTTCGTCATTTTTCGTCACCAGCATCTTTCATCATTTTCCGTCACCAGCATTTTTTCGTCACCAGCATTATTCGTAATTTTTCGTCACCAGCATTTTTCGTCATTCTTCGTCACCAGCATTTTTTTGTCATTTTTCGTCACCAGCATCTTTCGTCATTTTTCGTCACCTGCATTTTTTCGTCACCAGCATTTTTCATCATTTTTCGTCACCAGCATTTTTTCGTCATTTTTCGTCACCAGCATCTTTCGTCATTTTTCGTCACCAGCATTTTTTTGTCACCAGCATTTTTTCGTCACCAGCATTTTTCGCCATTTTTCGTCACCAGCATTTTTGCTTCACCAGCATTTTTCGTCATTTTTCGTCACCAGCATTTTTTGTCATTTTTCGTCACCAGCATTTTTTTCGTCACCAGCATTTTTCGTCACCAGCATTTTTCGTCATTTTTTGTCACCAGCATTTTTCGTCATTTTTGGTCACCAGCATTTTTTTTGTCACCAGCATTTTTCGTCATTTTTCGTCACCAGCATTTTTTTCGTCACCAGCATTTTTCGTCACCAGCATTTTTCGTCATTTTTTGTCACCAGCATTTTTCGTCATTTTTCGTCACCAGCATTTTTTTGTCACCAGCATTTTTTCGTCACCAGCATTTTTCGCCATTTTTCGTCACCAGCATTTTTGCTTCACCAGCATTTTTCGTCATTTTTCGTCACCAGCATTTTTCGTCATTTTTCGTCACCAGCATTTTTTTTGTCACCAGCATTTTTCGTCATTTTTCGTCACCAGCATTTTTCGTCACCAGCATTTTTTCGTCACCAGCATCTTTCGTCATTTTTCGTCACCAGCATTTTTTTCGTCACCAGCATTTTTCATCATTTTTCGTCATCAGCATTTTTTCGTCATTTTTCGTCACCAGCATCTTTCGTAATTTTTCGTCACCAGCATTTTTTCGTCACCAGCATTTTTCGCCATTTTTCGTCACCAGCATGTTTTCGTCACCAGCATTTTTAGTCATTTTTCGTCAACAGTATTTTTTCGTCACCAGTATTTTTCGCCATTTTTCGTCACCAGCATTTTTTCTTCACCAGCATTTTTCTTCATTTTTCGTCACCAGCATTTTTTTCGTCACCAGCATTTTTCGTCACCAGCATTTTTCATCATTTTTCGTCACCAGCATTTTTTCTTCACCAGCATTTTTCGTCATTTTTCGTCACCAGCATTTTTTCGTCACCAGCATTTTTCGTCACCAGCATTTTTTCGTCACCAGCATTTTTCATCATTTTTCGTCACCAGCATTTTTTCGTCACCAGCATTTTTCGTCATTTTTCGTCATTTTCGTCACCAGCATTTTTTTGTCATTTTTCGTCACCAGCATTTTTTTGTCACCAGCATTTTTTCGTCACCAGCATTTTTCGCCATTTTTCGTCACCAGCATTTTTGCTTCACCAGCATTTTTCGTCATTTTTCGTCACCAGCATTTTTCGTCATTTTTCGTCACCAGCATTTTTTTCGTCACCAGCATTTTTCGTCACCATCATTTTTCGTCATTTTTTGTCACCAGCATTTTTCGTCATTTTTCGTCACCAGCATTTTTTTGTCACCAGCATTTTTTCGTCACCAGCATTTTTTGCAATTTTTCGTCACCAGCATTTTTGCTTCACCAGCATTTTTCGTCATTTTTCGTCACCAGCATTTTTCGTCATTTTTCGTCACCAGCATTTTTTTCGTCACCAGCATTTTTCGTCACCAGCATTTTTCGTCATTTTTTGTCACCAGCATTTTTCGTCATTTTTCGTCACCAGCATTTTTTTGTCACCAGCATTTTTTCGTCACCAGCATTTTTCGCCATTTTTCGTCACCAGCATTTTTGCTTCACCAGCATTTTTCGTCATTTTTCGTCACCAGCATTTTTCGTCATTTTTCGTCACCAGCATTTTTTTCGTCACCAGCATTTTTCGTCACCAGCATTTTTCGTCATTTTTTGTCACCAGCATTTTTCGTCATTTTTGGTCACCAGCATTTTTTTTGTCACCAGCATTTTTCGTCATTTTTCGTCACCAGCATTTTTCGTCACCAGCATTTTTTCGTCACCAGCATCTTTCGTCATTTTTCGTCACCAGCATTTTTTTCGTCACCAGCATTTTTCATCATTTTTCGTCATCAGCATTTTTTCGTCATTTTTCGTCACCAGCATCTTTCGTCATTTTTCGTCACCAGCATTTTTTCGTCACCAGCATTTTTTTGTCACCAGCATTTTTTTCGTCACCAGCATTTTTTCGTCACCAGCATTTTTCATCATTCTTCGTCACCAGCATTTTTTTGTCATTTTTCGTCACCAGCATCTTTCGTCATTTTTCGTCACCTGCATTTTTTCGTCACCAGCATTTTTCATCATTTTTCGTCACCAGCATTTTTTCGTCATTTTTCGTCACCAGCATCTTTCGTCATTTTTCGTCACCAGCATTTTTTTGTCACCAGCATTTTTTCGTCACCAGCATTTTTCGCCATTTTTCGTCACCAGCATTTTTGCTTCACCAGCATTTTTCGTCATTTTTCGTCACCAGCATTTTTTGTCATTTTTCGTCACCAGCATTTTTTTCGTCACCAGCATTTTTCGTCACCAGCATTTTTCGTCACCAGCATTTTTCGTCATTTTTTGTCACCAGCATTTTTCGTCATTTTTGGTCACCAGCATTTTTTTTGTCACCAGCATTTTTCGTCATTTTTCGTCACCAGCATTTTTCGTCACCAGCATTTTTTCGTCACCAGCATCTTTCGTCATTTTTCGTCACCAGCATTTTTTTCGTCACCAGCATTTTTCATCATTTTTCGTCATCAGCATTTTTTCGTCATTTTTCGTCACCAGCATCTTTCATCATTTTCCGTCACCAGCATTTTTTCGTCACCAGCATTATTCGTAATTTTTCGTCACCAGCATTTTTCGTCATTCTTCGTCACCAGCATTTTTTTGTCATTTTTCGTCACCAGCATCTTTCGTCATTTTTCGTCACCTGCATTTTTTCGTCACCAGCATTTTTCATCATTTTTCGTCACCAGCATTTTTTCGTCATTTTTCGTCACCAGCATCTTTCGTCATTTTTCGTCACCAGCATTTTTTTGTCACCAGCATTTTTTCGTCACCAGCATTTTTCGCCATTTTTCGTCACCAGCATTTTTGCTTCACCAGCATTTTTCGTCATTTTTCGTCACCAGCATTTTTTGTCATTTTTCGTCACCAGCATTTTTTTCGTCACCAGCATTTTTCGTCACCAGCATTTTTCGTCATTTTTTGTCACCAGCATTTTTCGTCATTTTTGGTCACCAGCATTTTTTTTGTCACCAGCATTTTTCGTCATTTTTCGTCACCAGCATTTTTTTCGTCACCAGCATTTTTCGTCACCAGCATTTTTCGTCATTTTTTGTCACCAGCATTTTTCGTCATTTTTCGTCACCAGCATTTTTTTGTCACCAGCATTTTTTCGTCACCAGCATTTTTCGCCATTTTTCGTCACCAGCATTTTTGCTTCACCAGCATTTTTCGTCATTTTTCGTCACCAGCATTTTTCGTCATTTTTCGTCACCAGCATTTTTTTTGTCACCAGCATTTTTCGTCATTTTTCGTCACCAGCATTTTTCGTCACCAGCATTTTTTCGTCACCAGCATCTTTCGTCATTTTTCGTCACCAGCATTTTTTTCGTCACCAGCATTTTTCATCATTTTTCGTCATCAGCATTTTTTCGTCATTTTTCGTCACCAGCATCTTTCGTAATTTTTCGTCACCAGCATTTTTTCGTCACCAGCATTTTTCGCCATTTTTCGTCACCAGCATGTTTTCGTCACCAGCATTTTTAGTCATTTTTCGTCAACAGTATTTTTTCGTCACCAGTATTTTTCGCCATTTTTCGTCACCAGCATTTTTTCTTCACCAGCATTTTTCTTCATTTTTCGTCACCAGCATTTTTTTCGTCACCAGCATTTTTCGTCACCAGCATTTTTCATCATTTTTCGTCACCAGCATTTTTTCTTCACCAGCATTTTTCGTCATTTTTCGTCACCAGCATTTTTTCGTCACCAGCATTTTTCGTCACCAGCATTTTTTCGTCACCAGCATTTTTCATCATTTTTCGTCACCAGCATTTTTTCGTCACCAGCATTTTTCGTCATTTTTCGTCATTTTCGTCACCAGCATTTTTTTGTCATTTTTCGTCACCAGCATTTTTTCGTCACCAGCATTTTTTTCGGCACCAGCATTTTTCGTCACCAGCATTTTTTCGTCTCCAGCATTTTTCATCATTTTTCGTCACCAGCATTTTTTCGTCACCAGCATTTTTCGTCACCAACATTTTTTCGTCTCCAGCATTTTTCGTCATTTTTCGTCACCAGCATTTTTTCGTCACCAGCATTTTTCGTCACCTGCATTTTTTCGTCACCAGCATTTTTCATCATTTTTCGTCACCAGCATTTTTTCGTCATTTTTCGTCACCAGCATCTTTCGTCATTTTTCGTCACCAGCATTTTTTCGTCACCAGAATTTTTCATCATTTTTCGTCACCAGCATTTTTTCGTCATTTTTCGTCACCAGCATCTTTCGTCATTTTTCGTCACCAGCATTTTTCGTCATTTTTCGTCACCAGCATTTTTTCGTCACCAGCATTTTTCGTCATTTTTGGTCACCAGCATTTTTTTTGTCACCAGCATTTTTTCGTCACCAGCATTTTTCGCCATTTTTCGTCACCAGCATTTTTCGTCATTTTTCGTCACCAGCATTTTTTCGTCACCAGCATCTTTCGTCATTTTTCGTCACCAGCATTTTTTTGTCACCAGCATTTTTTCGTCACCAGCATTTTTTCGTCACCAGCATCTTTCGTCATTTTTCGTCACCAGCATTTTTTTCGTCACCAGCATTTTTCATCATTTTTCGTCATCAGCATTTTTTCGTCATTTTTCGTCACCAGCATCTTTCATCATTTTCCGTCACCAGCATTTTTCGTCATTTTTCGTCACCAGCTTTTTTCGTCACCAGCATTTTTTCGTCACCAGCATCTTTCGTCATTCTTCGTCACCAGCATTTTTTTGTCATTTTTCGTCACCAGCATCTTTCGTCATTTTTCGTCACCTGCATTTTTTCGTCACCAGCATCTTTCGTAATTTTTCGTCACCAGCATTTTTCGTCATTCTTCGTCACCAGCATTTTTTTGTCATTTTTCGTCACCAGCATCTTTCGTCATTTTTCGTCACCTGCATTTTTTCGTCACCAGCATTTTTCATCATTTTTCGTCACCAGCATTTTTTCGTCATTTTTCGTCACCAGCATCTTTCGTCATTTTTCGTCACCAGCTTTTTTCGTCACCAGCATTTTTTCGTCACCAGCATCTTTCGTCATTCTTCGTCACCAGCATTTTTTTGTCATTTTTCGTCACCAGCATCTTTCGTCATTTTTCGTCACCTGCATTTTTTCGTCACCAGCATCTTTCGTAATTTTTCGTCACCAGCATTTTTCGTCATTCTTCGTCACCAGCATTTTTTTGTCATTTTTCGTCACCAGCATCTTTCGTCATTTTTCGTCACCTGCATTTTTTCGTCACCAGCATTTTTCATCATTTTTCGTCACCAGCATTTTTTCGTCATTTTTCGTCACCAGCATCTTTCGTCATTTTTCGTCACCAGCATTTTTTTGTCACCAGCATTTTTTCGTCACCAGCATTTTTCGCCATTTTTCGTCACCAGCATTTTTCGTCATTTTTCGTCACCAGCATTTTTCGTCATTTTTCGTCACCAGCATTTTTTTCGTCACCAGCATTTTTCGTCACCAGCATTTTTCGTCATTTTTTGTCACCAGCATTTTTCGTCATTTTTGGTCACCAGCATTTTTTTTGTCACCAGCATTTTTCGTCATTTTTCGTCACCAGCATTTTTCGTCACCAGCATTTTTTCGTCACCAGCATCTTTCGTCATTTTTCGTCACCAGCATTTTTTTCGTCACCAGCATTTTTCATCATTTTTCGTCATCAGCATTTTTTCGTCATTTTTCGTCACCAGCATCTTTCGTAATTTTTCGTCACCAGCATTTTTTCGTCACCAGCATTTTTCGCCATTTTTCGTCACCAGCATGTTTTCGTCACCAGCATTTTTAGTCATTTTTCGTCAACAGTATTTTTTCGTCACCAGTATTTTTCGCCATTTTTCGTCACCAGCATTTTTTCTTCACCAGCATTTTTCTTCATTTTTCGTCACCAGCATTTTTTTCGTCACCAGCATTTTTCGTCACCAGCATTTTTCATCATTTTTCGTCACCAGCATTTTTTCTTCACCAGCATTTTTCGTCATTTTTCGTCACCAGCATTTTTTCGTCACCAGCATTTTTCGTCACCTGCATTTTTTCGTCACCAGCATTTTTCATCATTTTTCGTCACCAGCATTTTTCGTCACCAGCATTTTTCGTAATTTTTCGTCACCAGCATTTTTTCGTCACCAGCATTTTTTCGTCACCAGCATTTTTCGCCATTTTTCGTCACCAGCATTTTTGCTTCACCAGCATTTTTCGTCATTTTTCGTCACCAGCATTTTTTTCGTCACCAGCATTTTTCGTCATTTTTTGTCACCAGCATTTTTTCGTCACCAGCATTTTTCGTCACCAGCATTTTTTCGTCACCAGCATTTTTCGTCACCAGCATTTTTTCGTCACCAGCATTTTTCGTCATTTTTCGTCACCAGCATTTTTTCGTCACCAGCATTTTTTCGTCACCAGCATTTTTCATAATTTTTTGTCACCAGCATTTTTTCGTCACCAGCATTTTTCATCATTTTTTGTCACCAGCATTTTTTCGTCACCAGCATTTTTCGTCACCAGCATTTTTTCGTCACCAGCATTTTTCAACATTTTTCGTCACCAGCATTTTTTCGTCACCAGCATTTTTCGTCATTTTTCGTCACCAGCATTTTTTCGTCACCAGCATTTTTCGTCATTTTTGGTCACCAGCATTTTTTTTGTCACCAGCATTTTTCATCATTTTCCGTCACCAGCATTTTTTCGTCACCAGCATTATTCGTAATTTTTCGTCACCAGCATTTTTCGTCATTCTTTGTCAACAGCATTTTTTCGTCACCAGCATTTTTAGTCATTTTTCGTCACCAGCATTTTTTCGTCACCAGCATTTTTTCGTCACCAGCATTTTTTTCGTCACCAGCATTTTTCGTCACCAGCATCTTTTCGTCTCCAGCATTTTTCATCATTTTTCGTCACCAGCATTTTTTCGTCACCAGCATTTTTCGTCATTTTTCGTCACCAGCATTTTTCGTCATTTTTCGTCACCAGCATTTTTTCGTCACCAGCATTTTTCGTCATTTTTTGTCACCAGCATTTTTCGTCATTTTTTGTCACCAGCATTTTTTCGTCACCAGCATTTTTCGTCACCAGCATTTTTTCGTCACCAGCATTTTTCATCATTTTTCGTCACCAGCATTTTTTCGTCACCAGCATTTTTCGTCATTTTTCGTCACCAGCATTTTTCGTCATTTTTCGTCACCAGCATTTTTTTCGTCACCAGCATTTTTCGTCACCAGCATTTTTCGTTATTTTTCGTCACCAGCATTTTTCGTCATTTTTGGTCACCAGCATTTTTTTTGTCACCAGCATTTTTCATCATTTTCCGTCACCAGCATTTTTTCGTCACCAGCATTATTCGTAATTTTTCGTCACCAGCATTTTTCGTCATTCTTTGTCAACAGCATTTTTTCGTCACCAGCATTTTTAGTCATTTTTCGTCACCAGCATTTTTTCGTCACCAGCATTTTTTCGTCACCAGCATTTTTTTCGTCACCAGCATTTTTCGTCACCAGCATTTTTTCGTCTCCAGCATTTTTCATCATTTTTCGTCACCAGCATTTTTTCGTCACCAGCATTTTTCGTCATTTTTCGTCACTAGCATTTTTCGTCATTTTTCGTCACCAGCATTTTTTCGTCACCAGCATTTTTCGTCATTTTTTGTCACCAGCATTTTTCGTCATTTTTTGTCACCAGCATTTTTTCGTCACCAGCATTTTTCGTCACCAGCATTTTTTGGTCACCAGCATTTTTCATCATTTTTCGTCACCAGCATTTTTTCGTCACCAGCATTTTTTCGTCATTTTTCGTCACCAGCATTTTTCGTCACCAGCATTTTTTCGTCACCAGCATTTTTCATCATTTTTCGTCACCAGCATTTTTCGTCATTTTTCGTCACCAGCATTTTTTTCGTCACCAGCATTTTTCGTCACCAGCATTTTTCGTTATTTTTCGTCACCAGCATTTTTCGTCATTTTTCGTCACCAGCATTTTTTCGTCACCAGCATTTTTCGTCATTTTTGGTCACCAGCATTTTTTTTGTCACCAGCATTTTTCATCATTTTCCGTCACCAGCATTATTCGTAATTTTTCGTCACCAGCATTTTTCGTCACCAGCATTTTTCATCATTTTTCGTCACCAGCATTTTTTCGTCACCAGCATTTTTCGTCATTTTTCGTCACCAGCATTTTTCGTCACCAGCATTTTTTCGTCACCAGCATTTTTCGTCACCAGCATTTTTTGGTCACCAGCATTTTTCATCATTTTTCGTCACCAGCATTTTTTCGTCACCAGCATTTTTTCGTCATTTTTCGTCACCAGCATTTTTCGTCACCAGCATTTTTTCGTCACCAGCATTTTTCATCATTTTTCGTCACCAGCATTTTTCGTCATTTTTCGTCACCAGCATTTTTTTCGTCACCAGCATTTTTCGTCACCAGCATTTTTCGTTATTTTTCGTCACCAGCATTTTTCGTCATTTTTCGTCACCAGCATTTTTTCGTCACCAGCATTTTTCGTCATTTTTGGTCACCAGCATTTTTTTTGTCACCAGCATTTTTCATCATTTTCCGTCACCAGCATTATTCGTAATTTTTCGTCACCAGCATTTTTCGTCACCAGCATTTTTCATCATTTTTCGTCACCAGCATTTTTTCGTCACCAGCATTTTTCGTCACCAGCATTTTTCGTTATTTTTCGTCACCAGCATTTTTCGTCATTTTTCGTCACCAGCATTTTTTCGTCACCAGCATTATTCGTAATTTTTCGTCACCAGCATTTTTCGTCATTCTTCGTCAACAGCATTTTTTTGTCACCAGCATTTTTCGTCACCAGCATTTTTTCGTCACCAGCATCTTTCGTCATTTTTCGTCACCAGCATTTTTTTCGTCACCAACATTTTTCATCATTTTTCGTCATCAGCATTTTTTCGTCATTTTTCGTCACCAGCATCTTTCGTCATTTTTCGTCACCAGCATTTTTTCGTCACCAGCATTTTTCATCATTTTTCGTCACCAGCATTTTTTCGTCATTTTTCGTCACCAGCATCTTCCGTCATTTTTCGTCAACAGCATTTTTTCGTCACCAGCATTTTTTCGTCACCAGCATTTTTCGCCATTTTTCGTCACCAGCATTTTTACTTCACCAGCATTTTTCGTCATTTTTCGTCATTTTTCGTCACCAGCATTTTTTTCGTCACCAGCATTTTTCGTCACCAGCATTTTTCGTTATTTTTCGTCACCAGCATTTTTCGTCATTTTTCGTCACCAGCATTTTTTCGTCACCAGCATTTTTCATCATTTTTCGTCACCAGCATTTTTTCGTCATTTTTCGTCACCAGCATCTTTCGTCATTTTTCGTCACCAGCATTTTTTCGTCACCAGCATTTTTTCGTCACCAGCATTTTTCGCCATTTTTCGTCACCAGCATTTTTGCTTCACCAGCATTTTTCGTCATTTTTCGTCACCAGCATTTTTTTCGTCACCAGCATTTTTCATCATTTTTCGTCACCAGCATTTTTTCGTCATTTTTCGTCACCAGCATCTTTCGTCATTTTTCGTCACCAGCATTTTTTCGTCACCAGCATTTTTTCGTCACCAGCATTTTTCGCCATTTTTCGTCACCAGCATTTTTGCTTCACCAGCATTTTTCGTCATTTTTCGTCACCAGCATTTTTTTCGTCACCAGCATTTTTAAAAAATGACAAAAAATGCTGGTGACGAAAAATGACGAAAAATGCTGGTGAAGCAAAAATGCTGGTGACGAAAAATGGCGAAAAATGCTGGTGACGAAAAAATGCTGGTGACAAAAAAATGCTGGTGACGAAAAATGACGAAAGATGCTGGTGACGAAAAATGACGAAAAAATGCTGGTGACGAAAAATGATGAAAAATGCTGGTGACGAAAAAATGCAGGTGACGAAAAATGACGAAAGATGCTGGTGACGAAAAAATGCTGGTGACGAAAAATGCTGGTGACGAAAAAATGCTGGTGACCAAAAATGACGAAAAATGCTGGTGACGAAAAATGGCGAAAAATGCTGGTGAAGAAAAAATGCTGGTGACGAAAAATGACTAAAAATGCTGATGACGAAAACATGCTGGTGACGAAAGATGGCGAAAAATGCTGGTGACGATAAAATGCTGGTGACGAAAAATGACGAAAGATGCTGGTGACGAAAAATGACGAAAAAATGCTGGTGACGAAAAATGACGAAAAATGCTGGTGACGAAAAAATGCTGGTGACGAAAAATGCTGGTGATGAAAAATGACGAAAAATGCTGGTGACAAAAAAAATGCTGGTGACCAAAAATGACGAAAAATGCTGGTGACGAAAAATGACGAAAAATGCTGGTGACGAAAGATGCTGGTGACGAAAAATGACGAAAAATGCTGGTGACGAAATATGACGAAAAATGCTGGTGACGAAAAATGCTGGTGACGAAAAATGACGAAAAATGCTGGTGACGAAAAAATGCTGGTGACGAAAAATGATGAAAAATGCTGGTGACGAAAAAATGCTGGTGACGAAAAAAGCTGGTGACGAAAAAAATGCTGGTGACGAAAAATGACGAAAAATGCTGCTGACAAAAAAAATGCTGGTGACCAAAAATGACGAAAAATGCTGGTGACGAAAAAATGCTGGTGACGAAAAATGACGAAAAATGCTGGTGACGAAAAATGACGAAAGATGCTGGTGACGAAAAATGACGAAAAAATGCTGGTGACGAAAAATGATGAAAAATTCTGGTGACGAAAAAATGCTGGTGACGAAAAATGACGAAAGATGCTGGTGACAAAAAATGACTAATAATGCTGGTGACGAAAAATGCTGGTGACGAAAAAAATGCTGGTGACGAAAAATGACGAAAAATGCTGGTGACGAAAAATGACGAAAAATGCTGGTGAAGCAAAAATGCTGGTGACGAAAAATGGCGAAAAATGCTGGTGACGAAAAAATGCTGGTGACAAAAAAATGCTGGTGACGAAAAATGACGAAAGATGCTGGTGACGAAAAATGACGAAAAAATGCTGGTGACGAAAAATGATGAAAAATGCTGGTGACGAAAAAATGCAGGTGACGAAAAATGACGAAAGATGCTGGTGACGAAAAATTACAAAAAAATGCTGGTGACGAAGAATGACGAAAAATGCTGGTGACGAAAAATTACGAATAATGCTGGTGACGAAAAAATGCTGGTGACGGAAAATGATGAAAGATGCTGGTGACGAAAAATGACGAAAAAATGCTGATGACGAAAAATGATGAAAAATGCTGGTGACGAAAAAAATGCTGGTGACGAAAAATGACGAAAGATGCTATTGACGAAAAAATGCTGGTGACGAAAAAAATGCTGGTGACGAAAAATGACGAAAAATGCTGGTGAAGCAAAAATGCTGGTGACCAAAAATGACGAAAAATGCTGGTGACGAAAAATGACGAAAAATGCTGGTGAAGAAAAAATGCTGGTGACGAAAAATGGCGAAAAATGCTGGTGACGAAAAAATACTTTTGACGAAAAATGACTAAAAATGCTGATGACGAAAACATGCTGGTGACGAAAGATGGCGAAAAATGCTGGTGACGAAAAAATGCTGGTGACGAAGAATGACGAAAAATGCTGGTGACGAAAAATTACGAATAATGCTGGTGACGAAAAAATGCTGGTGACGGAAAATGATGAAAGATGCTGGTGACGAAAAATGACGAAAAAATGCTGATGACGAAAAATGATGAAAAATGCTGGTGACGAAAAAAATGCTGGTGACGAAAAATGACGAAAGATGCTGGTGATGAAAAAATGCTGGTGACGAAAAAAATGCTGGTGACGAAAAATGACGAAAAATGCTGGTGAAGCAAAAATGCTGGTGACGAAAAATGACGAAAAATGCTGGTGAAGCAAAAATGCTGGTGACGAAAAATGGCGAAAAATGCTGGTGACGAAAAAATGCTGGTGACAAAAAAATGCTGGTGACGAAAAATGACGAAAGATGCTGGTGACGAAAAATGACGAAAAAATGCTGGTGACGAAAAATGATGAAAAATGCTGGTGACGAAAAAATGCAGGTGACGAAAAATGACGAAAGATGCTGGTGACGAAAAATGACAAAAAAATGCTGGTGACGAAGAATGACGAATAATGCTGGTGACGAAAAAATGCTGGTGACGGAAAATGATGAAAGATGCTGGTGACGAAAAATGACGAAAAAATGCTGATGACGAAAAATGATGAAAAATGCTGGTGACGAAAAAAATGCTGGTGACGAAAAATGACGAAAGATGCTGGTGACGAAAAAATGCTGGTGACGAAAAATGCTGGTGACGAAAAATGACGAAAAATGCTGGTGAAGCAAAAATGCTGGTGACGAAAAATGGCGAAAAATGCTGGTGACGAAAAAATGCTGGTGACAAAAAAATGCTGGTGACGAAAAATGACGAAAAAATGCTGGTGACGAAAAATGATGAAAAATGCTGGTGACGAAAAAATGCAGGTGACGAAAAATGACGAAAGATGCTGGTGACGAAAAATGACAAAAAAATGCTGGTGACGAAGAATGACGAATAATGCTGGTGACGAAAAAATGCTGGTGACGGAAAATGATGAAAGATGCTGGTGACGAAAAATGACGAAAAAATGCTGATGACGAAAAATGATGAAAAATGCTGGTGACGAAAAAAATGCTGGTGACGAAAAATGACGAAAGATGCTGGTGACGAAAAAATGCTGGTGACGAAAAATGCTGGTGACGAAAAATGACGAAAAATGCTGGTGACAAAAAAAATGCTGGTGACCAAAAATGACGAAAAATGCTGGTGACAAAAAATGACGAATAATGCTGGTGACGAAAAATGCTGGTGACGAAAAAAATGCTGGTGACGAAAAATGACGAAAAATGCTGGTGACGAAAAATGACGAAAAATGCTGGTGAAGCAAAAATGCTGGTGACGAAAAATGGCGAAAAATGCTGGTGACGAAAAAATGCTGGTGACAAAAAAATGCTGGTGACGAAAAATGACGAAAGATGCTGGTGACGAAAAATGACGAAAAAATGCTGGTGACGAAAAATGATGAAAAATGCTGGTGACGAAAAAATGCAGGTGACGAAAAATGACGAAAGATGCTGGTGACGAAAAATGACAAAAAAATGCTGGTGACGAAGAATGACGAAAAATGCTGGTGACGAAAAATTACGAATAATGCTGGTGACGAAAAAATGCTGGTGACGGAAAATGATGAAAGATGCTGGTGACGAAAAATGACGAAAAAATGCTGATGACGAAAAATGATGAAAAATGCTGGTGACGAAAAAAATGCTGGTGACGAAAAATGACGAAAGATGCTGGTGACGAAAAAATGCTGGTGACGAAAAAAATGCTGGTGACGAAAAATGACGAAAAATGCTGGTGAAGCAAAAATGCTGGTGACCAAAAATGACGAAAAATGCTGGTGACGAAAAATGACGAAAAATGCTGGTGAAGAAAAAATGCTGGTGACGAAAAATGGCGAAAAATGCTGGTGACGAAAAAATACTTTTGACGAAAAATGACTAAAAATGCTGATGACGAAAACATGCTGGTGACGAAAGATGGCGAAAAATGCTGGTGACGAAAAAATGCTGGTGACGAAGAATGACGAAAAATGCTGGTGACGAAAAATTACGAATAATGCTGGTGACGAAAAAATGCTGGTGACGGAAAATGATGAAAGATGCTGGTGACGAAAAATGACGAAAAAATGCTGATGACGAAAAATGATGAAAAATGCTGGTGACGAAAAAAAATGCTGGTGACGAAAAATGACGAAAGATGCTGGTGACGAAAAAATGCTGGTGACGAAAAAAATGCTGGTGACGAAAAATGCTGGTGAAGCAAAAATGCTGGTGACGAAAAATGACGAAAAATGCTGGTGAAGCAAAAATGCTGGTGACGAAAAATGGCGAAAAATGCTGGTGACGAAAAAATGCTGGTGACAAAAAAATGCTGGTGACGAAAAATGACGAAAGATGCTGGTGACGAAAAATGACGAAAAAATGCTGGTGACGAAAAATGATGAAAAATGCTGGTGACGAAAAAATGCAGGTGACGAAAAATGACGAAAGGTGCTGGTGACGAAAAATGACAAAAAAATGCTGGTGACGAAGAATGACGAATAATGCTGGTGACGAAAAAATGCTGGTGACGGAAAATGATGAAAGATGCTGGTGACGAAAAATGACGAAAAAATGCTGATGACGAAAAATGATGAAAAATGCTGGTGACGAAAAAAATGCTGGTGACGAAAAATGACGAAAGATGCTGGTGACGAAAAAATGCTGGTGACGAAAAATGACGAAAAATGCTGGTGACAAAAAAAATGCTGGTGACCAAAAATGACGAAAAATGCTGGTGACAAAAAATGACGAAAAATGCTGGTGACGAAAAATGCTGGTGACGAAAAAAATGCTGGTGACGAAAAATGACAAAAAATGCTGGTGACGAAAAATGACGAAAAATGCTGGTGAAGCAAAAATGCTGGTGACGAAAAATGGCGAAAAATGCTGGTGACGAAAAAATGCTGGTGACAAAAAAATGCTGGTGACGAAAAATGACGAAAGATGCTGGTGACGAAAAATGACGAAAAAATGCTGGTGACGAAAAATGATGAAAAATGCTGGTGACGAAAAAATGCAGGTGACGAAAAATGACGAAAGATGCTGGTGACGAAAAATGACAAAAAAATGCTGGTGACGAAGAATGATGAAAAATGCTGGTGACAAAAAAATGCTGGTGACGAAAAAAATGCTGGTGACAAAAAAAATGCTGGTGACGAAAAAATGCTGGTGACGAAAAATGACAAAAAAATGCTGGTGACGAAAAATGACTAAAAATGCTGGTGACGAAAAAATGCTGTTGACGAAGAATGACGAAAAATGCTGGTGACGAAAAATTACGAATAATGCTGGTGACGAAAAAAATGCTGGTGACAAAAAAATGCTGGTGACCAAAAATGACGAAAAATGCTGGTGACGAAAAATGACGAAAAATGCTGGTGAAGAAAATGCTGGTGACGAAAAATGGCGAAAAATGCTGGTGACGAAAAAATACTGTTGACGAAAAATGACTAAAAATGCTGGTGACGAAAACATGCTGGTGACGAAAAATGACGAAAAAATGCTGGTGACGAAAAATGATGAAAAATGCTGGTGACGAAAAAATGCTGGTGACGAAAAATGACGAAAGATGCTGGTGACGAAAAATGACGAAAAAATGCTGATGACGAAAAATGGTGAAAAATGCTGGTGACGAAAAATGATGAAAAATGCTGGTGACGAAAAAATTCTGGTGACGAAAAAATGCTGGTGACAAGAAATGACGAAAAATGCTGGTGACGAAAAAAATGCTGGTGACGAAAAATGACGAAAAATGCTGGTGAAGCAAAAATGCTGGTGACCAAAAATGACGAAAAATAATGGTGACGAAAAATGGCGAAAAATGCTGGTGAAGAAAAAATACTGTTGACGAAAAATGACTAAAAATGCTGATGACGAAAACATGCTGGTGACGAAAGATGGCGAAAAATGCTGGTGACGATAAAATGCTGGTGACGAAAAATGACGAAAGATGCTGGTGACGAAAAATGACGAAAAAATGCTGGTGACGAAAAATGACGAAAAATGCTGGTGACGAAAAAATGCTGGTGACGAAAAATGCTGGTGATGAAAAATGACGAAAAATGCTGGTGACAAAAAAAATGCTGGTGACCAAAAATGACGAAAAATGCTGGTGACGAAAAATGACGAAAAATGCTGGTGACGAAAGATGCTGGTGACGAAAAATGACGAAAAATGCTGGTGACGAAATATGACGAAAAATGCTGGTGACGAAAAATGCTGGTGACGAAAAAAGACGAAAAATGCTGGTGACGAAAAAATGCTGGTGACGAAAAATGATGAAAAATGCTGGTGACGAAAAAATGCTGGTGACGAAAAAAGCTGGTGACGAAAAAAATGCTGGTGACGAAAAATGACGAAAAATGCTGCTGACAAAAAAAATGCTGGTGACCAAAAATGACGAAAAATGCTGGTGACGAAAAAATGCTGGTGACGAAAAATGACGAAAAATGCTGGTGACGAAAAATGACGAAAGATGCTGGTGACGAAAAATGACGAAAAAATGCTGGTGACGAAAAATGATGAAAAATTCTGGTGACGAAAAAATGCTGGTGACGAAAAATGACGAAAGATGCTGGTGACGAAAAATGACGAAAAAATGCTGGTGACGAAAAATGATGAAAAATGCTGGTGACGAAAAAATGCAGGTGGCGAAAAATGCTGGTGACGAAAAAATGCTGGTGACGAAAAATGACGAAAAATGCTGGTGAAGAAAAAATGCTGGTGACGAAAAATGATGAAAAATGCTGGTGACGAAAAATGCTGGTGACGAAAAAAATGCTGGTGACGAAAAATGAAGAAAAATGCTGGTGAAGAAAAAATGCTGGTGACGAAAAATGGCGAAAAATACTGGTGACGAAAAAATACTGTTGACGAAAAATGACTAAAAATGCTGGTGACGAAAAATGGCGAAAAATGCTGGTGACGAAAAAATGCTGGTGACGAAAAATTACGAAAGATGCTGGTGACGAAAAATGACGAAAAAATGCTGATGACGAAAAATGATGAAAAATGCTGGTGACGAAAAAAATGCTGGTGACGAAAAATGACGAAAGATGCTGGTGACGAAAAAATGCTGGTGACGAAAAATGACGAAAAATGCTGGTGACAAAAAAAATGCTGGTGACCAAAAATGACGAAAAATGCTGGTGACAAAAAATGACGAAAAATGCTGGTGACGAAAAATGCTGGTGACGAAAAAAATGCTGGTGACGAAAAATGACGAAAAATGCTGGTGACGAAAAATGACGAAAAATGCTGGTGAAGCAAAAATGCTGGTGACGAAAAATGGCGAAAAATGCTGGTGACGAAAAAATGCTGGTGACAAAAAAATGCTGGTGACGAAAAATGACGAAAGATGCTGGTGACGAAAAATGACGAAAAAATGCTGGTGACGAAAAATGATGAAAAATGCTGGTGACGAAAAAATGCAGGTGACGAAAAATGACGAAAGATGCTGGTGACGAAAAATGACAAAAAAATGCTGGTGACGAAGAATGACGAAAAATGCTGGTGACGAAAAATTACGAATAATGCTGGTGACGAAAAAATGCTGGTGACGGAAAATGATGAAAGATGCTGGTGACGAAAAATGACGAAAAAATGCTGATGACGAAAAATGATGAAAAATGCTGGTGACGAAAAAAATGCTGGTGACGAAAAATGACGAAAGATGCTGGTGACGAAAAAATGCTGGTGACGAAAAATGCTGGTGACGAAAAATGACGAAAAATGCTGGTGACAAAAAAAATGCTGGTGACCAAAAATGACGAAAAATGCTGGTGACAAAAAATGACGAAAAATGCTGGTGACGAAAAATGCTGGTGACGAAAAAAATGCTGGTGACGAAAAATGACAAAAAATGCTGGTGACGAAAAATGACGGAAAATGCTGGTGAAGCAAAAATGCTGGTGACGAAAAATGGCGAAAAATGCTGGTGACGAAAAAATGCTGGTGACAAAAAAATGCTGGTGACGAAAAATGACGAAAGATGCTGGTGACGAAAAAATGCTGGTGACGAAAAATGACGAAAAATGCTGGTGACGAAAAATGGCGAAAAATGCTGGTGACGAAAAAATGCTGGTGACAAAAAAAATGCTGGTGACCAAAAATGACGAAAAATGCTGGTGACGAAAAAATGCTGGTGACGAAAAATGACGAAAAATGCTGGTGACGAAAAATGACGAAAGATGCTGGTGACGAAAAATGACGAAAAAATGCTGGTGACGAAAAATGATGAAAAATTCTGGTGACGAAAAAATGCTGGTGACGAAAAATGACGAAAGATGCTGGTGACGAAAAATGACGAAAAAATGCTGGTGACGAAAAATGATGAAAAATGCTGGTGACGAAAAAATGCAGGTGACGAAAAATGCTGGTGACGAAAAAATGCTGGTGACGAAAAATGACGAAAAATGCTGGAGACGAAAAAATGTTGGTGACGAAAAATGCTGGTGACGAAAAAATGCTGGTGACGAAAAATGATGAAAAATGCTGGAGACGAAAAAATGCTGGTGACGAAAAATGCTGTTGACGAAAAAAATGCTGGTGACGAAAAAATGCTGGTGACGAAAAATGACAAAAAAATGCTGGTGACGAAAATGACGAAAAATGACGAAAAATGCTGGTGACGAAAAAATGCTGGTGACGAAAAATGATGAAAAATGCTGGTGACGAAAAAATGCTGGTGACGAAAAATGCTGGTGACGAAAAAAATGCTGGTGACGAAAAATGACGAAAAATGCTGGTGAAGAAAAAATGCTGGTGACGAAAAATGATGAAAAATGCTGGTGACGAAAAATGCTGGTGACGAAAAAAATGCTGGTGACGAAAAATGAAGAAAAATGCTGGTGAAGAAAAAATGCTGGTGACGAAAAATGGCGAAAAATACTGGTGACGAAAAAATACTGTTGACGAAAAATGACTAAAAATGCTGGTGACGAAAACATGCTGGTGACGAAAAATGGCGAAAAATGCTGGTGACGAAAAAATGCTGGTGACGAAAAATGACGAAAGATGCTGGTGACGAAAAATGACGAAAAAATGCTGATGACGAAAAATGATGAAAAATGCTGGTGACGAAAAAAATGCTGGTGACGAAAAATGACGAAAGATGCTGTTGACGAAAAAATGCTGGTGACGAAAAATGCTGGTGACGAAAAATGACGAAAAATGCTGGTGACAAAAAATGACGAAAAATGCTGGTGACGAAAAATGCTGGTGACGAAAAAAATGCTGGTGACGAAAAATGACGAAAGATGCTGGTGACGAAAAATGACGAAAAAATGCTGGTGACGAAAAATGACGAAAAATGCTGGTGAAGCAAAATTGCTGGTGACGAAAAATGGCGAAAAATGCTGGTGACGAAAAAATGCTGGTGACAAAAAAATGCTGGTGACGAAAAATGACGAAAGATGCTGGTGACGAAAAATGACGAAAAAATGCTGGTGACGAAAAATGATGAAAAATGCTGGTGACGAAAAAATGCAGGTGACGAAAAATGACGAAAGATGCTGGTGACGAAAAATGACGAAAAATGACGAAAAATGCTGGTGACAAAAATGACGAAAAATGACGAAAAATGCTGGTGACGAAAAAATGCTGGTGACGAAAAATGATGAAAAATGCTGGTGACGAAAAAATGCTGGTGACGAAAAATGCTGGTTACGAAAAAAATGCTGGTGACGAAAAATGACGAAAAATGCTGGTGAAGAAAAAATGCTGGTGACGAAAAATGATGAAAAATGCTGGTGACGAAAAATGCTGGTGACGAAAAAAATGCTGGTGACGAAAAATTAAGAAAAATGCTGGTGAAGAAAAAATGCTGGTGACGAAAAATGGCGAAAAATACTGGTGAGGAAAAAATACTGTTGACGAAAAATGACTAAAAATGCTGGTGACGAAAACATGCTGGTGACGAAAAATGGCGAAAAATGCTGGTGACGAAAAAATGCTGGTGACGAAAAATTACGAAAGATGCTGGTGACGAAAAATGACGAAAAAATGCTGATGACGAAAAATGATGAAAAATGCTGGTGACGAAAAAAATGCTGGTGACGAAAAATGACGAAAGATGCTGGTGACGAAAAAATGCTGGTGACGAAAAATGCTGGTGACGAAAAATGACGAAAAATGCTGGTGACAAAAAAAATGCTGGTGACCAAAAATGACGAAAAATGCTGGTGACAAAAAATGACGAAAAATGCTGGTGACGAAAAATGCTGGTGACGAAAAAAATGCTGGTGACGAAAAATGACGAAAAATGCTGGTGACGAAAAAATGCAGGTGACGAAAAATGCTGGTGACGAAAAAATGCTGGTGACGAAAAATGACGAAAAATGCTGGAGACGAAAAAATGCTGGTGACGAAAAATGACGAAAGATGCTGGTGACGAAAAATGACGAAAAAATGCTGGTGACGAAAAATGACGAAAAATGCTGGAGACGAAAAAATGCTGGTGACGAAAAATTATGAAAAATGCTGGAGACGAAAAAATGCTGGTGACGAAAAATGCTGGTGACGAAAAATGACGAAAAATGCTGGTGACAAAAATGACGAAAAATGACGAAAAATGCTGGTGACGAAAAAATGCTGGTGACGAAAAATGATGAAAAATGCTGGTGACGAAAAAATGCTGGTGACGAAAAATGCTGGTGACGAAAAAAATGCTGGTGACGAAAAATGACGAAAAATGCTGGTGAAGAAAAAATGCTGGTGACGAAAAATGATGAAAAATGCTGGTGACGAAAAATGCTGGTGACGAAAAAAATGCTGGTGACGAAAAATGAAGAAAAATGCTGGTGAAGAAAAAATGCTGGTGACGAAAAATGGCGAAAAATACTGGTGACGAAAAAATACTGTTGACGAAAAATGACTAAAAATGCTGGTGACGAAAACATGCTGGTGACGAAAAATGGCGAAAAATGCTGGTGACGAAAAAATGCTGGTGACGAAAAATGACGAAAGATGCTGGTGACGAAAAATGACGAAAAAATGCTGATGACGAAAAATGATGAAAAATGCTGGTGACGAAAAAAATGCTGGTGACGAAAAATGACGAAAGATGCTGGTGACGAAAAAATGCTGGTGACGAAAAATGCTGGTGACGAAAAATGACGAAAAATGCTGGTGACAAAAAATGACGAAAAATGCTGGTGACGAAAAATGCTGGTGACGAAAAAAATGCTGGTGACGAAAAATGACGAAAAATGCTGGTGACGAAAAATGACGAAAAATGCTGGTGAAGCAAAATTGCTGGTGACGAAAAATGGCGAAAAATGCTGGTGACGAAAAAATGCTGGTGACAAAAAAATGCTGGTGACGAAAAATGACGAAAGATGCTGGTGACGAAAAATGACGAAAAAATGCTGGTGACGAAAAATGATGAAAAAGTGCTGGTGACGAAAAAATGCAGGTGACGAAAAATGACGAAAGATGCTGGTGACGAAAAATGACAAAAAAATGCTGGTGACGAAGAATGACGAAAAATGCTGGTGACGAAAAATTACGAATAATGCTGGTGACGAAAAAATGCTGGTGACGGAAAATGATGAAAGATGCTGGTGACGAAAAATGACGAAAAAATGCTGATGACGAAAAATGATGAAAAATGCTGGTGACGAAAAAAATGCTGGTGACGAAAAATGACGAAAGATGCTGGTGACGAAAAAATGCTGGTGACGAAAAATGCTGGTGACGAAAAATGACGAAAAATGCTGGTGACAAAAAATGACGAAAAATGCTGGTGACGAAAAATGCTGGTGACGAAAAAAATGCTGGTGACGAAAAATGACGAAAAATGCTGGTGACGAAAAATGACGAAAAATGCTGGTGAAGCAAAATTGCTGGTGACGAAAAATGGCGAAAAATGCTGGTGACAAAAAAATGCTGGTGACGAAAAATGACGAAAGATGCTGGTGACGAAAAATGACGAAAAAATGCTGGTGACGAAAAATGATGAAAAATGCTGGTGACGAAAAAATGCAGGTGACGAAAAATGACGAAAGATGCTGGTGACGAAAAATGACAAAAAAATGCTGGTGACGAAGAATGATGAAAAATGCTGGTGACGAAAAAATGCTGGTGACGAAAAAAATGCTGGTGACAAAAAAATGCTGGTGACGAAAAATGACGAAAGATGCTGGTGACGAAAAAATGCTGGTGACGAAAAATGCTGGTGACGAAAAATGACGAAAAATGCTGGTGACAAAAAAAATGCTGGTGACCAAAAATGACGAAAAATGCTGGTGACAAAAAATGACGAAAAATGCTGGTGACGAAAAATGCTGGTGACGAAAAAAATGCTGGTGACGAAAAATGACGAAAAATGCTGGTGACGAAAAAATGCAGGTGACGAAAAATGCTGGTGACGAAAAAATGCTGGTGACGAAAAATGACGAAAAATGCTGGAGACGAAAAAATGCTGGTGACGAAAAATGACGAAAGATGCTGGTGACGAAAAATGACGAAAAAATGCTGGTGACGAAAAATGACGAAAAATGCTGGAGACGAAAAAATGCTGGTGACGAAAAATGACGAAAGATGCTGGTGACGAAAAATGACGAAAAAATGCTGGTGACGAAAAATGATGAAAAATGCTGGTGACGAAAAAATGCAGGTGACGAAAAATGCTGGTGACGAAAAAATGCTGGTGACGAAAAATGACGAAAAATGCTGGAGACGAAAAAATGTTGGTGACGAAATATGACGAAATATGCTGGTGACGAAAAATGCTGGTGACGAAAAATGACGAAAAATGCTGGTGACGAAAAAATGCTGGTGACGAAAAATGATGAAAAAAGCTGGTGACGAAAAAATGCTGGTGACGAAAAAAGCTGGTGACGAAAAAAATGCTGGTGACGAAAAATGACGAAAAATGCTGCTGACAAAAAAAATGCTGGTGACCAAAAATGACGAAAAATGCTGGTGACGAAAAATGACGAAAAATGCTGGTGACGAAAAAATGCTGGTGACGAAAAATGATGAAAAATGCTGGTGACGAAAAAATACTGTTGACGAAAAATGACTAAAAATGCTGGTGACAAAAACATGCTGGTGACGAAAAATGGCGAAAAATACTGGTGACGAAAAAATACTGTTGACGAAAAATGACTAAAAATGCTGGTGACGAAAACATGCTGGTGACGAAAAATGGCGAAAAATGCTGGTGACGAAAAAATGCTGGTGACGAAAGATGGCGAAAAATGCTGGTGACGAAAAAATGCTGGTGACGAAAAATGACGAAAGATGCTGGTGACGAAAAATGACGAAAAAATGCTGGTGACGAAAAATGATGAAAAATGCAGGTGACGAAAAATGACGAAAGATGCTGGTGACGAAAAATGACGAAAAAATGCTGATGACGAAAAATGGTGAAAAATGCTGGTGACGAAAAATGCTGGTGACGAAAAATGCTGGTGACGAAAAAATGCTGGTGACAAGAAATGACGAAAAATGCTGGTGACGAAAAAAATGCTGGTGACGAAAAATGACGAAAAATGCTGGTGAAGCAAAAATGCTGGTGACAAAAAATGGCGAAAAATGCTGGTGACGAAAAATTCTGGTGACGAAAAAAATGCTGGTGACGAAAAATGACGAAAAATGCTGGTGACGAAAAATGCTGGTGACGAAAAATGATGAAAAATGCTGGTGACGAAAAATGACGAAAAATGCTGGTGACGAGAAAATGCTGGTGACGAAAAATGCTGGTGATGAAAAATGACGAAAAATGCTGGTGACAAAAAAAATGCTGGTGACCAAAAATGACGAAAAATGCTGGTGACGAAAAATGACGAAAAATGCTGGTGACGAAAAATGCTCGTGACGAAAAATGCTGGTGACGAAATATGACGAAATATGCTGGTGACGAAAAATGCTGGTGACGAAAAATGACGAAAAATGCTGGTGACGAAAAAATGCTGGTGACGAAAAATGATGGAAAAAGCTGGTGACGAAAAAATGCTGGTGACGAAAAAAGCTGGTGACGAAAAAAATGCTGGTGACGAAAAATGACGAAAAATGCTGCTGACAAAAAAAATAATGGTGACCAAAAATGACGAAAAATGCTGGTGACGAAAAATGACGAAAAATGCTGGTGACGAAAAAATGCTGGTGACGAAAAATGATGAAAAATGCTGGTGACGAAAAAATACTGTTGACGAAAAATTACTAAAAATGCTGGTGACAAAAACATGCTGGTGACGAAAAATGGCGAAAAATGCTGGTGAACAAAAAATGCTAGTGACGAAAAATAACGAAAGATGCTGGTGACGAAAAATGACGAAAAAATGCTGGTGACGAAAAATGATGAAAAATGCTGGTGACGAAAAATGATGAAAAATGCTGGTGACGAAAAAATGCTGGTGACGAAAAATGACGAAAGATGCTGGTGACGAAAAATGACGAAAAAATGCTGGTGACGAAAAATGATGAAAAATGCTGGTGACGAAAAATGCTGTTGACGAAAAAAATGCTGTTGACGAAAAAAATGCTGGTGACGAAAAATGCTGGTGAAGAAAAAATGCTGGTGACGAAAAATGATGAAAAATGCTGGTGACGAAAAATGCTGGTGACGAAAAAAATGCTGGTGACGAAAAATGAAGAAAAATGCTGGTGACGAAAAAAATGCTGGTGACGAAAAATGACGAAAAATGCTGGTGAAGCAAAAATGCTGGTGACGAAAAATTCTGGTGACGAAAAAAATGCTGGTGACGAAAAATGACGAAAGATGCTGGTGACGAAAAATGACGAAAAAATGCTGATGACGAAAAATGGTGAAAAATGCTGGTGACGAAAAATGCTGGTGACGAAAAATGCTGGTGACGAAAAAATGCTGGTGACAAGAAATGACGAAAAATGCTGGTGACGAAAAAAATGCTGGTGACGAAAAATGACGAAAAATGCTGGTGAAGCAAAAATGCTGGTGACAAAAAATGGCGAAAAATGCTGGTGACGAAAAATTCTGGTGACGAAAAAAATGCTGGTGACGAAAAATGACGAAAAATGCTGGTGACGAAAAATGCTGGTGACGAAAAATGATGAAAAATGCTGGTGACGAAAAATGACGAAAAATGCTGGTGACGAGAAAATGCTGGTGACGAAAAATGCTGGTGATGAAAAATGACGAAAAATGCTGGTGACAAAAAAAATGCTGGTGACCAAAAATGACGAAAAATGCTGGTGACGAAAAATGACGAAAAATGCTGGTGACGAAAAATGCTCGTGACGAAAAATGCTGGTGACGAAATATGACGAAATATGCTGGTGACGAAAAATGCTGGTGACGAAAAATGACGAAAAATGCTGGTGACGAAAAAATGCTGGTGACGAAAAATGATGAAAAAAGCTGGTGACGAAAAAATGCTGGTGACGAAAAAAGCTGGTGACGAAAAAAATGCTGGTGACGAAAAATGACGAAAAATGCTGCTGACAAAAAAAATAATGGTGACCAAAAATGACGAAAAATGCTGGTGACGAAAAATGACGAAAAATGCTGGTGACGAAAAAATGCTGGTGACGAAAAATGATGAAAAATGCTGGTGACGAAAAAATACTGTTGACGAAAAATGACTAAAAATAATGGTGACAAAAACATGCTGGTGACGAAAAATGGCGAAAAATGCTGGTGAACAAAAAATGCTAGTGACGAAAAATAACGAAAGATGCTGGTGACGAAAAATGACGAAAAAATGCTGGTGACGAAAAATGATGAAAAATGCTGGTGACGAAAAATGATGAAAAATGCTGGTGACGAAAAAATGCTGGTGACGAAAAATGACGAAAGATGCTGGTGACGAAAAATGACGAAAAAATGCTGGTGACGAAAAATGATGAAAAATGCTGGTGACGAAAAATGCTGTTGACGAAAAAAATGCTGTTGACGAAAAAAATGCTGGTGACGAAAAATGCTGGTGAAGAAAAAATGCTGGTGACGAAAAATGATGAAAAATGCTGGTGACGAAAAATGCTGGTGACGAAAAAAATGCTGGTGACGAAAAATGAAGAAAAATGCTGGTGACGAAAAAAATGCTGGTGACGAAAAATGACGAAAAATGCTGGTGAAGCAAAAATGCTGGTGACGAAAAATTCTGGTGACGAAAAAAATGCTGGTGACGAAAAATGACGAAAAATGCTGGTGACGAAAAATGCTGGTGACGAAAAATGATGAAAAATGCTGGTGACGAAAAATGACGAAAAATGCTGGTGACGAAAAAATGCTGGTGACGAAAAATGCTGGTGATGAAAAATGACGAAAAATGCTGGTGACAAAAAAAATGCTGGTGACCAAAAATGACGAAAAATGCTGGTGACGAAAAATGCTGGTGACGAAAAATGCTCGTGACGAAAAATGCTGGTGACGAAATATGACGAAATATGCTGGTGAAGAAAAAATGCTGGTGACGAAAAATGCCGAAAAATGCTGGTGACGAAGAAAATGCTGGTGACGAAAAATGACGAAAAATGCTGGTGAAGAAAAAATGCTGGTGACGAAAAATGCCGAAAAATGCTGGTGACGAAAAAATACGAATAATGCTGGTGACGAAAAAATGCTGGTGACGAAAAATGACGAAAGATGCTGGTGACGAAAAATGACAAAAAAATGCTGGTGACGAAAAATGACGAAAAATGCTGGTGACAAAAAAAATGCTGGTGACCAAAAATGACGAAAAATGCTGGTGACGAATAAATGCTGGTGACGAAAAATGACGAAAAATGCTGGTGACGAGAAATAACGAAAGATAATGGTGACGAAAAATGACGAAAGATGCTGGTGACGAAAAATGACGAAAAAATGCTGGTGACGAAAAATGATGAAAAATGCTGGTGACGAAAAAATGCTGGTGACGAAAAATGACGAAAGATGCTGGTGACGAAAAATGACAAAAAAATGCTAGTGACGAAAAATGACGAAAAATGCTGGTGACAAAAATGACGAAAAATGACGAAAAATGCTGGTGACGAAAAAATGCTGGTGACGAAAAATGACGAAAAATGCTGGTGACGAAAAATGCTGGTGACGAAAAAAATACTGGTGACGAAAAATGACGAAAAATGCTGGTGACGAAAAATGACGAAAAATGCTGGTGACGAAAAAATGCTGGTGACGAAAAATGATGAAAAATGCTGGTGACGAAAAAATGCTGGTGACGAAAAATGCTGGTGACGAAAAAAATGCTGGTGACGAAAAATGACGAAAAATGCTGGTGAAGAAAAAATGCTGGTGACGAAAAATGCCGAAAAATGGTGGTGACGAAAAAATACTGGTGACGAAAAATGACTAAAAATGCTGGTGACGAAAAATGACGAAAAATGCTGGTGACGAAAAAATGCTGGTGACGAAAAATGATGAAAAATGCTGGTGACGAAAAATGCTGGTGACGAAAAAAATGCTGGTGACGAAAAATGACGAAAAGTGCTGGTGAAGAAAAAATGCTGGTGACGAAAAATGGCGAAAAATGCTGGTGACGAAAAAATACTGGTGACGAAAAATTACTAAAAATGCTGGTGACGAAAACATGCTGGTGACGAAAAATGGCGAAAAATGCTGGTGACGAAAAAATGCTGGTGACGAAAAATGACGAAAGATGCTGGTGACGAAAAATGACGAAAAAATGCTGGTGAAGAAAAATGATGAAAAATGCTGGTGACGAAAAAATGCAGGTGACGAAAAATGCTGGTGACGAAAAAATGCAGGTGACGAAAAATGCTGGTGACGAAAAAATGCTGGTGACAAAAAAAATGCTGATGACGAAAAATGACGAAAAATGCTGGTGACGAAAAATGCTGGTGACGAAAAAAATGCTGATGACGAAAAATGACGAAAAATGCTGGTGACGAAAAATGATGAAAAATGCTGGTGACGAAAAAATGCTGGTGACGAAAAATGCTGGTGACGAAAAAAATGCTGGTGACGAAAAATGACGAAAAATGCTGGTGACGAAAAAATACTGGTGACGAAAAATGACTAAAAATGCTGGTGACGAAAACATGCTGGTGACGAAAAATGACGAAAAATGCTGGTGACGAAAAATGCTGGTGACGAAAAATGACGAAAAATGCTGGTGACGAAAAATGCTGGTGACGAAAAAAATACTGGTGACGAAAAATGACGAAAAATGCTGGTGACGAAAAATGACGAAAAATGCTGGTGACGAAAAAATGCTGGTGACGAAAAATGATGAAAAATGCTGGTGACGAAAAAATGCTGGTGACGAAAAATGCTGGTGACGAAAAATGACGAAAAATGCTGGTGACGAAAAAATACTGGTGACGAAAAAATGCAGGTGACGAAAAATGACGAAAGATGCTGGTGACGAAAAATGACAAAAAAATGCTGGTGACGAAGAATGACGAAAAATGCTGGTGACGAAAAATTACGAATAATGCTGGTGACGAAAAAATGCTGGTGACGAAAAATGACGAAAGATGCTGGTGACGAAAAATGACAAAAAAATGCTGGTGACGAAAAATGACGAAAAATGCTGGTGACAAAAAAAATGCTGGTGACCAAAAATGACGAAAAATGCTGGTGACGAAAAAATGCTGGTGACGAAAAATGACGAAAAATGCTGGTGACGAGAAATAACGAAAGATGCTGGTGACGAAAAATGACGAAAGATGCTGGTGACGAAGAATGACGAAAAAATGCTGGTGACGAAAAATGATGAAAAATGCTGGTGACGAAAAAATGCTGGTGACGAAAAATGACGAAAGATGCTGGTGACGAAAAATGACAAAAAAATGCTAGTGACGAAAAATGACGAAAAATGCTGGTGACAAAAATGACGAAAAATGACGAAAAATGCTGGTGACGAAAAAATGCTGGTGACGAAAAATGACGAAAAATGCTGGTGACGAAAAATGCTGGTGACGAAAAAAATACTGGTGACGAAAAATGACGAAAAATGCTGGTGACGAAAAATGACGAAAAATGCTGGTGACGAAAAAATGCTGGTGACGAAAAATGATGAAAAATGCTGGTGACGAAAAAATGCTGGTGACGAAAAATGCTGGTGACGAAAAAAATGCTGGTGACGAAAAATGACGAAAAATGCTGGTGAAGAAAAAATGCTGGTGACGAAAAATGCCGAAAAATGGTGGTGACGAAAAAATACTGGTGACGAAAAATGACTAAAAATGCTGGTGACGAAAAATGACGAAAAATGCTGGTGACGAAAAAATGCTGGTGACGAAAAATGATGAAAAATGCTGGTGACGAAAAATGCTGGTGACGAAAAAAATGCTGGTGACGAAAAATGACGAAAAGTGCTGGTGAAGAAAAAATGCTGGTGACGAAAAATGGCGAAAAATGCTGGTGACGAAAAAATACTGGTGACGAAAAATTACTAAAAATGCTGGTGACGAAAACATGCTGGTGACGAAAAATGGCGAAAAATGCTGGTGACGAAAAAATGCTGGTGACGAAAAATGACGAAAGATGCTGGTGACGAAAAATGACGAAAAAATGCAGGTGACGAAAAATGCTGGTGACGAAAAAATGCAGGTGACGAAAAATGATGGTGACGAAAAAAATGCTGGTGACGAAAAATGACGAAAAATGCTGGTGACGAAAAAATACTGGTGACGAAAAATGACTAAAAATGCTGGTGACGAAAACATGCTGGTGACGAAAAATGACGAAAAATGCTGGTGACGAAAAATGCTGGTGACGAAAAAAATGCTGATGACGAAAAATGACGAAAAATGCTGGTGACGAAAAAAATGCTGGTGACGAAAAATGCTGGTGACGAAAAAATACTGGTGACGAAAAATGACTAAAAATGCTGGTGACGAAAACATGCTGGTGACGAAAAATGACGAAAAATGCTGGTGACGAAAAATGCTGGTGACGAAAAAAATGCTGATGACGAAAAATGACGAAAAATGCTGGTGACGAAAAAATGCTGGTGACGAAAAATGATGAAAAATGCTGGTGACGAAAAAATGCTGGTGACGAAAAATGCTGGTGACGAAAAAAATGCTGGTGACGAAAAATGACGAAAAATGCTGGTGAAGAAAAAATGCTGGTGACGAAAAATGGCGAAAAATGCTGGTGACGAAAAAATACTGGTGACGAAAAAAATGCTGATGACGAAAAATGACGAAAAATGCTGGTGACGAAAAAATGCTGGTGACGAAAAATGATGAAAAATGCTGGTGACGAAAAAATGCTGGTGACGAAAAATGCTGGTGACGAAAAAAATGCTGGTGACGAAAAATGACGAAAAATGCTGGTGAAGAAAAAATGCTGGTGACGAAAAATGGCGAAAAATGCTGGTGACGAAAAAATACTGGTGACGAAAAATGACTAAAAATGCTGGTGACGAAAACATGCTGGTGACGAAAAATGGCGAAAAATGCTGGTGACGAAAAAATGCTGGTGACGAAAAATGACGAAAGATGCTGGTGACGAAAAATGACGAAAAAATGCTGGTGACGAAGAATGATGAAAAATGCTGGTGACGAAAAAATGCTGGTGACGAAAAATGACGAAAGATGCTGGTGACGAAAAATGACGAAAAAATGCTGGTGACGAAAAATGATGAAAAATGCTGGTGACGAAAAAATGCAGGTGACGAAAAATGCTGGTGACGGAAAAAATGCTGGTGACAAAAAATGACGAAAAATGCTGGTGACGAAAAAATGCTGGTGACGAAAAATGACGAAAAATGCTGGTGAAGAAAAAATGCTGGTGACGAAAAATGCCGAAAAATGCTGGTGACGAAAAATGACGAAAAATGCTGGTGACGAAAAAATGCTGGTGACGAAAAATGATGAAAAATGCTGGTGACGAAAAAATGCTGGTGACGAAAAATGCTGGTGACGAAAAAAATGCTGGTGACGAAAAATGACGAAAAATGCTGGTGAAGAAAAAATACTGGTGACGAAAAATGACGAAAAATGCTTGTGACGAAAAATGACGAAAAATGCTGGTGACGAAAAAATGCTGGTGACGAAAAATGATGAAAAATGCTGGTGACGAAAAAATGCTGGTGACGAAAAATGCTGGTGACGAAAAAAATGCTGGTGACGAAAAATGACGAAAAATGCTGGTGAAGAAAAAATGCTGGTGACGAAAAATGGCGAAAAATGCTGGTGACGAAAAAATACTGGTGACGAAAAATGACTAAAAATACTGGTGACGAAAACATGCTGGTGACGAAAAATGGCGAAAAATGCTGGTGACGAAAAAATGCTGGTGACGAAAAATGACGAAAGATGCTGGTGACGAAAAATGACGAAAAAATGCTGGTGACGAAAAATGATGAAAAATGCTGGTGACGAAAAAATGCAGGTGACGAAAAAATGCAGGTGACGAAAAATGCTGGTGACGAAAAAATGCTGGTGACAAAAAATGACGAAAAATGCTGGTGACGAAAAAATGCTGGTGACGAAAAATGATGAAAAATGCTGGTGACGAAAAAATGCTGGTGACGAAAAATGGCGAAAAATGCTGGTGACGAAAAAATGCTGGTGACGAAAAATGACGAAAAATGCTGGTGACGAAAAAATACTGGTGACGAAAAATGACTAAAAATGCTGGTGACGAAAACATGCTGGTGACGAAAAATGACGAAAAATGCTGGTGACGAAAAATGCTGGTGACGAAAAAATGCTGGTGACGAAAAAAATGCTGGTGACGAAAAATGACGAAAAATGCTGGTGACGAAAAAATACTGGTGACGAAAAATGACTAAAAATGCTGGTGACGAAAACATGCTGGTGACGAAAAATGACGAAAAATGCTGGTGACGAAAAATGCTGGTGACGAAAAAAATGCTGATGACGAAAAATGACGAAAAATGCTGGTGACGAAAACATGCTGGTGACGAAAAATGACGAAAAATGCTGGTGACGAAAAATGCTGGTGACGAAAAAAATGCTGATGACGAAAAATGCTGGTGACGAAAAAATGCTGGTGACGAAAAATGCTGGTGACGAAAAAATACTGGTGACGAAAAATGACGAAAAATGCTGGTGACGAAAAAATGCTGGTGACGAAAAATGATGAAAAATGCTGGTGACGAAAAAATGCTGGTGACGAAAAATGCTGGTGACGAAAAAAATGCTGGTGACGAAAAATGACGAAAAATGCTGGTGAAGAAAAAATGCTGGTGACGAAAAATGGCGAAAAATGCTGGTGACGAAAAAATACTGGTGACGAAAAAATGCAGGTGACGAAAAATGACGAAAGATGCTGGTGACAAAAAAAATGCTGGTGACCAAAAATGACAAAAAAAATGCTGATGACGAAAAATGACGAAAAATGCTGGTGACGAAAAATGACGAAAGATGCTGGTGACGAAAAATGACGAAAAAATGCTGGTGACGAAAAATGATGAAAAATGCTGGTGACGAAAAAATGCAGGTGACGAAAAATGCTGGTGACGGAAAAAATGCTGGTGACAAAAAATGACGAAAAATGCTGGTGACGAAAAAATGCTGGTGACGAAAAATGACGAAAAATGCTGGTGACGAAAAAATGCTGGTGACGAAAAATGATGAAAAATGCTGGTGACGAAAAAATGCTGGTGACGAAAAATGCTGGTGACGAAAAATGATGAAAACATGCTGGTGACGAAAAAATGACGAAAAATGCTGGTGAAGAAAAAATGCTGGTGACGAAAAATGCCGAAAAAATGCTGGTGACGAAAAATGATGAAAAATGCTGGTGACGAAAAAATGCAGGTGACGAAAAATGCTGGTGACGGAAAAAATGCTGGTGACGAAAAATGATGAAAAATGCTGGTGACGAAAAATGCTGGTGACGAAAAATGATGAAAAATGCTGGTGACGAAAAATGACGAAAAATGCTGGTGAAGAAAAAATGCTGGTGACGAAAAATGCCGAAAAATGCTGGTGACGAAAAAATACTGGTGACGAAAAAAATACTGGTGACGAAAAATGACGAAAAATGCTTGTGACGAAAAATGACGAAAAATGCTGGTGACGAAAAATGCTGGTGACGAAAAATGATGAAAAATGCTGGTGACGAAAAATGACGAAAAATGCTGGTGAAGAAAAAATGCAGGTGACGAAAAATCACCTGCACGAAAAATGCTTGTGACGAAAAATGACGAAAAATGCTGGTGACGAAAAAATGCTGGTGACGAAAAATGATGAAAAATGCTGGTGACGAAAAAATGCTGGTGACGAAAAATGCTGGTGACGAAAAAAATGCTGGTGACGAAAAATGACGAAAAATGCTGGTGAAGAAAAAATGCTGGTGACGAAAAATGACGAAAAATGCTGGTGAAGAAAAAATGCTGGTGACGAAAAATGACGAAAAATGCTGGTGACGAAAAAATACTGGTGACGAAAAATGACTAAAAATGCTGGTGACGAAAACATGCTGGTGACGAAAAATGGCGAAAAATGCTGGTGACGAAAAAATGCTGGTGACGAAAAATGACGAAAGATGCTGGTGACGAAAAATGACGAAAAAATGCTGGTGACGAAAAATGATGAAAAATGCTGGTGACGAAAAAATGCAGGTGACGAAAAAATGCAGGTGACGAAAAATGCTGGTGACGAAAAAATGCTGGTGACGAAAAATGACGAAAAAAATGCTGATGACGAAAAATGACGAAAAATGCTGGTGACGAAAAAATGCTGGTGACGAAAAATGATGAAAAATGCTGGTGACGAAAAAATGCTGGTGACGAAAAATGCTGGTGACGAAAAATGATGAAAACATGCTGGTGACGAAAAAATGACGAAAAATGCTGGTGAAGAAAAAATGCTGGTGACGAAAAATGCCGAAAAAATGCTGGTGACGAAAAATGATGAAAAATGCTGGTGACGAAAAAATGCAGGTGACGAAAAATGCTGGTGACGGAAAAAATGCTGGTGACGAAAAATGATGAAAAATGCTGGTGACGAAAAATGCTGGTGACGAAAAATGATGAAAAATGCTGGTGACGAAAAATGACGAAAAATGCTGGTGAAGAAAAAATGCTGGTGACGAAAAATGCCGAAAAATGCTGGTGACGAAAAAATACTGGTGACGAAAAAAATACTGGTGACGAAAAATGACGAAAAATGCTTGTGACGAAAAATGACGAAAAATGCTGGTGACGAAAAATGCTGGTGACGAAAAATGATGAAAAATGCTGGTGACGAAAAATGACGAAAAATGCTGGTGAAGAAAAAATGCAGGTGACGAAAAATCACCTGCACGAAAAATGCTTGTGACGAAAAATGACGAAAAATGCTGGTGACGAAAAAATGCTGGTGACGAAAAATGATGAAAAATGCTGGTGACGAAAAAATGCTGGTGACGAAAAATGCTGGTGACGAAAAAAATGCTGGTGACGAAAAATGACGAAAAATGCTGGTGAAGAAAAAATGCTGGTGACGAAAAATGACGAAAAATGCTGGTGAAGAAAAAATGCTGGTGACGAAAAATGACGAAAAATGCTGGTGACGAAAAAATACTGGTGACGAAAAATGACTAAAAATGCTGGTGACGAAAACATGCTGGTGACGAAAAATGGCGAAAAATGCTGGTGACGAAAAAATGCTGGTGACGAAAAATGACGAAAGATGCTGGTGACGAAAAATGACGAAAAAATGCTGGTGACGAAAAATGATGAAAAATGCTGGTGACGAAAAAATGCAGGTGACGAAAAAATGCAGGTGACGAAAAATGCTGGTGACGAAAAAATGCTGGTGACGAAAAATGACGAAAAAAATGCTGATGACGAAAAATGACGAAAAATGCTGGTGACGAAAAAATGCTGGTGACGAAAAATGATGAAAAATGCTGGTGACGAAAAAATGCTGGTGACGAAAAATGCTGGTGACGAAAAAAATGCTGGTGACGAAAAATGACGAAAAATGCTGGTGACGAAAAAATACTGGTGACGAAAAATGACTAAAAATGCTGGTGACGAAAACATGCTGGTGACGAAAAATGACGAAAAATGCTGGTGACGAAAAATGCTGGTGACGAAAAAATGCTGGTGACGAAAAAAATGCTGGTGACGAAAAATGACGAAAAATGCTGGTGACGAAAAAATACTGGTGACGAAAAATGACTAAAAATGCTGGTGACGAAAACATGCTGGTGACGAAAAATGACGAAAAATGCTGGTGACGAAAAATGCTGGTGACGAAAAAAATGCTGATGACGAAAAATGACGAAAAATGCTGGTGACGAAAAAATGCTGGTGACGAAAAATGATGAAAAATGCTGGTGACGAAAAAATGCTGGTGACGAAAAATGCTGGTGACGAAAAAAATGCTGGTGACGAAAAATGACGAAAAATGCTGGTGAAGAAAAAATGCTGGTGACGAAAAATGGCGAAAAATGCTGGTGACGAAAAAATACTGGTGACGAAAAAATGCAGGTGACGAAAAATGACGAAAGATGCTGGTGACAAAAAAAATGCTGGTGACCAAAAATGACAAAAAAATGCTGGTGACGAAAAATGACGAAAAATGCTGGTGACAAAAAAAATGCTGGTGACCAAAAATGACGAAAAATGCTGGTGACGAAAAAATGCTGGTGACGAAAAAATGCAGGTGACGAAAAATGACGAAAGATGCTGGTGACGAAAAATGACAAAAAAATGCTGGTGACGAAGAATGACGAAAAATGCTGGTGACGAAAAATTACGAATAATGCTGGTGACGAAAAAATGCTGGTGACGAAAAATGACGAAAGATGCTGGTGACGAAAAATGACAAAAAAATGCTGGTGACGAAAAATGACGAAAAATGCTGGTGACAAAAAAAATGCTGGTGACCAAAAATGACGAAAAATGCTGGTGACGAAAAAATGCTGGTGACGAAAAATGACGAAAAATGCTGGTGACGAAAAATAACGAAAGATGCTGGTGACGAAAAATGACGAAAAAATGCTGGTGACGAAAAATGATGAAAAATGCTGGTGACGAAAAAATGCTGGTGACGAAAAATGACGAAAGATGCTGGTGACGAAAAATGACAAAAAAATGCTGGTGACGAAAAATGACGAAAAATGCTGGTGACAAAAATGACGAAAAATGACGAAAAATGCTGGTGACGAAAAAATGCTGGTGACGAAAAATGACGAAAAATGCTGGTGACGAAAAATGCTGGTGACGAAAAAAATACTGGTGACGAAAAATGACGAAAAATGCTGGTGACGAAAAATGACGAAAAATGCTGGTGACGAAAAAATGCTGGTGACGAAAAATGATGAAAAATGCTGGTGACGAAAAAATGCTGGTGACGAAAAATGCTGGTGACGAAGAAAATGCTGGTGACGAAAAATGACGAAAAATGCTGGTGAAGAAAAAATGCTGGTGACGAAAAATGCCGAAAAATGCTGGTGACGAAAAAATACTGGTGACGAAAAAATGCAGGTGACGAAAAATGACGAAAGATGCTGGTGACGAAAAATGACAAAAAAATGCTGGTGACGAAAAATGACGAAAAATGCTGGTGACAAAAAAAATGCTGGTGACCAAAAATGACGAAAAATGCTGGTGACGATAAAATGCTGGTGACGAAAAATGACGAAAAATGCTGGTGACGAGAAATAACGAAAGATGCTGGTGACGAAAAATGACGAAAGATGCTGGTGACGAAAAATGACGAAAAAATGCTGGTGACGAAAAATGATGAAAAATGCTGGTGACGAAAAAATGCTGGTGACGAAAAATGACGAAAGATGCTGGTGACAAAAATGACGAAAAATGACGAAAAATGCTGGTGACGAAAAAATACTGGTGACGAAAAATGACTAAAAATGCTGGTGACGAAAAATGACCAAAAATGCTGGTGAGGAAAAAATGCTGGTGACGAAAAATGATGAAAAATGCTGGTGACGAAAAATGCTGGTGACGAAAAAAATGCTGGTGACGAAAAATGACGAAAAGTGCTGGTGAAGAAAAAATGCTGGTGACGAAAAATGGCGAAAAATGCTGGTGACGAAAAAATACTGGTGACGAAAAATTACTAAAAATGCTGGTGACGAAAACATGCTGGTGACGAAAAATGGCGAAAAATGCTGGTGACGAAAAATGACGAAAGATGCTGGTGACGAAAAATGACGAAAAAATGCTGGTGAAGAAAAATGATGAAAAATGCTGGTGACGAAAAAATGCAGGTGACGAAAAATGCTGGTGACGAAAAAATGCAGGTGACGAAAAATGCTGGTGACGAAAAAATGCTGGTGACAAAAAATGACGAAAAATGCTGGTGACGAAAAAAATGCTGGTGACGAAAAATGACGAAAAAGGCTGGTGACGAAAAAATACTGGTGACGAAAAATGACTAAAAATGCTGGTGACGAAAACATGCTGGTGACGAAAAATGACGAAAAATGCTGGTGACGAAAAATGCTGGTGACGAAAAAAATGCTGATGACGAAAAATGACGAAAAATGCTGGTGACGAAAAATGATGAAAAATGCTGGTGACGAAAAAATGCTGGTGACGAAAAATGCTGGTGACGAAAAAAATGCTGGTGACGAAAAATGACGAAAAATGCTGGTGACGAAAAAATACTGGTGACGAAAAATGACTAAAAATGCTGGTGACGAAAACATGCTGGTGACGAAAAATGACGAAAAATGCTGGTGACGAAAAATGCTGGTGACGAAAAAAATGCTGATGACGAAAAATGACGAAAAATGCTGGTGACGAAAAAATGCTGGTGACGAAAAATGATGAAAAATGCTGGTGACGAAAAAATGCTGGTGACGAAAAATGCTGGTGACGAAAAAAATGCTGGTGACAAAAAATGACGAAAAATGCTGGTGACGAAAAAATGCTGGTGACGAAAAATGACGAAAAATGCTGGTGACGAAAAAATGCTGGTGACGAAAAATGATGAAAAATGCTGGTGACGAAAAAATGCTGGTGACGAAAAATGCTGGTGACGAAAAATGATGAAAACATGCTGGTGACGAAAAAGTGACGAAAAATGCTGGTGAAGAAAAAATGCTGGTGACGAAAAATGCCGAAAAAATGCTGGTGACGAAAAATGATGAAAAATGCTGGTGACGAAAAAATGCAGGTGACGAAAAATGCTGGTGACGGAAAAAATGCTGGTGACGAAAAATGATGAAAAATGCTGGTGACGAAAAATGCTGGTGACGAAAAATGATGAAAAATGCTGGTGACGAAAAATGACGAAAAATGCTGGTGACAAAAAAAATGCTGGTGACCAAAAATGACGAAAAATGCTGGTGACGAAAAAATGCTGGTGACGAAAAAATGCAGGTGACGAAAAATGACGAAAGATGCTGGTGACGAAAAATGACAAAAAAATGCTGGTGACGAAGAATGACGAAAAATGCTGGTGACGAAAAATTACGAATAATGCTGGTGACGAAAAAATGCTGGTGACGAAAAATGACGAAAGATGCTGGTGACGAAAAATGACAAAAAAATGCTGGTGACGAAAAATGACGAAAAATGCTGGTGACGAAAAAATGCTGGTGACGAAAAATGACGAAAAATGCTGGTGACAAAAAAAATGCTGGTGACCAAAAATGACGAAAAATGCTGGTGACGAAAAAATGCTGGTGACGAAAAATGACGAAAAATGCTGGTGACGAAAAATAACGAAAGATGCTGGTGACGAAAAATGACGAAAAAATGCTGGTGACGAAAAATGATGAAAAATGCTGGTGACGAAAAAATGCTGGTGACGAAAAATGACGAAAGATGCTGGTGACGAAAAATGACAAAAAAATGCTGGTGACGAAAAATGACGAAAAATGCTGGTGACAAAAATGACGAAAAATGACGAAAAATGCTGGTGACGAAAAAATGCTGGTGACGAAAAATGACGAAAAATGCTGGTGACGAAAAATGCTGGTGACGAAAAAAATACTGGTGACGAAAAATGACGAAAAATGCTGGTGACGAAAAATGACGAAAAATGCTGGTGACGAAAAAATGCTGGTGACGAAAAATGATGAAAAATGCTGGTGACGAAAAAATGCTGGTGACGAAAAATGCTGGTGACGAAGAAAATGCTGGTGACGAAAAATGCCGAAAAATGCTGGTGACGAAAAAATACTGGTGACGAAAAAATGCAGGTGACGAAAAATGACGAAAGATGCTGGTGACGAAAAATGACAAAAAAATGCTGGTGACGAAAAATGACGAAAAATGCTGGTGACAAAAAAAATGCTGGTGACCAAAAATGACGAAAAATGCTGGTGACGATAAAATGCTGGTGACGAAAAATGACGAAAAATGCTGGTGACGAGAAATAACGAAAGATGCTGGTGACGAAAAATGACGAAAGATGCTGGTGACGAAAAATGACGAAAAAATGCTGGTGACGAAAAATGATGAAAAATGCTGGTGACGAAAAAATGCTGGTGACGAAAAATGACGAAAGATGCTGGTGACGAAAACTGACAAAAAAATGCTGGTGACGAAAAATGACGAAAAATGCTGGTGACAAAAATGACGAAAAATGACGAAAAATGCTGGTGACGAAAAAATGCTGGTGACGAAAAATGACGAAAAATGCTGGTGACGAAAAATGCTGGTGACGAAAAAAATACTGGTGACGAAAAATGACGAAAAATGCTGTTGACGAAAAATGACTAAAAATGCTGGTGACGAAAACATGCTGGTGACGAAAAATGGCGAAAAATGCTGGTGACGAAAAAATGCTGGTGACGAAAGATGGCGAAAAATGCTGGTGACGAAAAAATGCTGGTGACGAAAAATGACGAAAGATGCTGGTGACGAAAAATGACGAAAAAATGCTGGTGACGAAAAATGATGAAAAATGCTGGTGACGAAAAATGACGAAAGATGCTGGTGACGAAAAATGACGAAAAAATGCTGATGACGAAAAATGGTGAAAAATGCTGGTGACGAAAAATGCTGGTGACGAAAAATGCTGGTGACGAAAAAATGCTGGTGACAAGAAATGACGAAAAATGCTGGTGACGAAAAAAATGCTGGTGACGAAAAATGACGAAAAATGCTGGTGAAGCAAAAATGCTGGTGACAAAAAATGGCGAAAAATGCTGGTGACGAAAAATTCTGGTGACGAAAAAAATGCTGGTGACGAAAAATGACGAAAAATGCTGGTGACGAAAAATGCTGGTGACGAAAAATGATGAAAAATGCTGGTGACGAAAAATGACGAAAAATGCTGGTGACGAGAAAATGCTGGTGACGAAAAATGCTGGTGATGAAAAATGACGAAAAATGCTGGTGACAAAAAAAATGCTGGTGACCAAAAATGACGAAAAATGCTGGTGACGAAAAATGACGAAAAATGCTGGTGACGAAAAATGCTCGTGACGAAAAATGCTGGTGACGAAATATGACGAAATATGCTGGTGACGAAAAATGCTGGTGACGAAAAATGACGAAAAATGCTGGTGACGAAAAAATGCTGGTGACGAAAAATGATGAAAAAAGCTGGTGACGAAAAAATGCTGGTGACGAAAAAAGCTGGTGACGAAAAAAATGCTGGTGACGAAAAATGACGAAAAATGCTGCTGACAAAAAAAATAATGGTGACCAAAAATGACGAAAAATGCTGGTGACGAAAAATGACGAAAAATGCTGGTGACGAAAAAATGCTGGTGACGAAAAATGATGAAAAATGCTGGTGACGAAAAAATACTGTTGACGAAAAATGACTAAAAATAATGGTGACAAAAACATGCTGGTGACGAAAAATGGCGAAAAATGCTGGTGAACAAAAAATGCTAGTGACGAAAAATAACGAAAGATGCTGGTGACGAAAAATGACGAAAAAATGCTGGTGACGAAAAATGATGAAAAATGCTGGTGACGAAAAATGATGAAAAATGCTGGTGACGAAAAAATGCTGGTGACGAAAAATGACGAAAGATGCTGGTGACGAAAAATGACGAAAAAATGCTGGTGACGAAAAATGATGAAAAATGCTGGTGACGAAAAATGCTGTTGACGAAAAAAATGCTGTTGACGAAAAAAATGCTGGTGACGAAAAATGCTGGTGAAGAAAAAATGCTGGTGACGAAAAATGATGAAAAATGCTGGTGACGAAAAATGCTGGTGACGAAAAAAATGCTGGTGACGAAAAATGAAGAAAAATGCTGGTGACGAAAAAAATGCTGGTGACGAAAAATGACGAAAAATGCTGGTGAAGCAAAAATGCTGGTGACGAAAAATTCTGGTGACGAAAAAAATGCTGGTGACGAAAAATGACGAAAAATGCTGGTGACGAAAAATGCTGGTGACGAAAAATGATGAAAAATGCTGGTGACGAAAAATGACGAAAAATGCTGGTGACGAAAAAATGCTGGTGACGAAAAATGCTGGTGATGAAAAATGACGAAAAATGCTGGTGACAAAAAAAATGCTGGTGACCAAAAATGACGAAAAATGCTGGTGACGAAAAATGCTGGTGACGAAAAATGCTCGTGACGAAAAATGCTGGTGACGAAATATGACGAAATATGCTGGTGACGAAAAATGCTGGTGACGAAAAATGACGAAAAATGCTGGTGACGAAAAAATGCTGGTGACGAAAAATGATGAAAAAAGCTGGTGACGAAAAAATGCTGGTGACGAAAAAAGCTGGTGACGAAAAAAATGCTGGTGACGAAAAATGACGAAAAATGCTGCTGACAAAAAAAATGCTGGTGACCAAAAATGACGAAAAATGCTGGTGACGAAAAATGACGAAAAATGCTGGTGACGAAAAAATGCTGGTGACGAAAAATGATGAAAAATGCTGGTGACGAAAAAATACTGTTGACGAAAAATGACTAAAAATGCTGGTGACAAAAACATGCTGGTGACGAAAAATGGCGAAAAATGCTGGTGAACAAAAAATGCTAGTGACGAAAAATAACGAAAGATGCTGGTGACGAAAAATGACGAAAAAATGCTGGTGACGAAAAATGATGAAAAATGCTGGTGACGAAAAATGATGAAAAATGCTGGTGACGAAAAAATGCTGGTGACGAAAAATGACGAAAGATGCTGGTGACGAAAAATGACGAAAAAATGCTGGTGACGAAAAATGATGAAAAATGCTGGTGACGAAAAATGCTGTTGACGAAAAAAATGCTGTTGACGAAAAAAATGCTGGTGACGAAAAATGCTGGTGAAGAAAAAATGCTGGTGACGAAAAATGATGAAAAATGCTGGTGACGAAAAATGCTGGTGACGAAAAAAATGCTGGTGACGAAAAATGAAGAAAAATGCTGGTGAAGAAAAAATGCTGGTGACGAAAAATGGCGAAAAATACTGGTGACGAAAAAATACTGTTGACGAAAAATGACTAAAAATGCTGGTGACGAAAACATGCTGGTGACGAAAAATGGCGAAAAATGCTGGTGACGAAAAAATGCTGGTGACGAAAAATGACGAAAGATGCTGGTGACGAAAAATGACGAAAAAATGCTGATGACGAAAAATGATGAAAAATGCTGGTGACGAAAAAAATGCTGGTGACGAAAAATGACGAAAGATGCTGGTGACGAAAAAATGCTGGTGACGAAAAATGCTGGTGACGAAAAATGACAAAAAAATGCTGGTGACGAAAAATGACGAAAAATGCTGGTGACGAAAAATGACGAAAAATGCTGGTGAAGCAAAAATGCTGGTGACGAAAAATGGCGAAAAATGCTGGTGACGAAAAAATGCTGGTGACGAAAAATGACGAAAATGCTGGTGACGAAAAATGCTGGTGACAAAAAAAATGCTGGTGACCAAAAATGACAAAAAATGCTGGTGACAAAAAATGACGAAAAATGCTGGTGACGAAAAATGCTGGTGACGAAAAAAATGCTGGTGACGAAAAATGACGAAAAATGCTGGTGAAGCAAAAATGCTGGTGACGAAAAATGGCGAAAAATGCTGGTGACGAAAAAATGCTGGTGACGAAAAATGACGAAAGATGCTGGTGACGAAAAATGACGAAAAAATGCTGGTGACGAAAAATGATGAAAAATGCTGGTGACGAAAAAATGCAGGTGACGAAAAATGCTGGTGACGAAAGAATGCTGGTGACAAAAAATGACAAAAAATGCTGGTGACGAAAAAATGCTGGTGACGAAAAATGACGAAAAATGCTGGTGACGAAAAATGCTGGTGACGAAAAATGCTGGTGACGAAAAAAATGCTGGTGACGAAAATTGACGAAAAATGCTGGTGACGAAAAATGCTGGTGACGAAAAAATGCTGGTGACGAAAAATGATGAAAAATGCTGGAGACGAAAAATTGCTGGTGACGAAAAATGCTGGTGACGAAAAAAATGCTGGTGACGAAAAAATGCTGGTGACGAAAAATGACAAAAAAATGCTGGTGACGAAAAATGACTAAAAATGCTGGTGACGAAAAAATGCTGTTGACGAAGAATGACGAAAAATGCTGGTGACGAAAAATTACGAATAATGCTGGTGACGAAAAAATGCTGGTGACGGAAAATGATGAAAAATGCTGGTGACAAAAAAAATGCTGGTGACCAAAAATGACGAAAAATGCTGGTGACGAAAAAATGCTGGTGACGAAAAATGCTGGTGACGAAAAATGACGAAAAATGCTGGTGACGAAAAAATGCTGGTGACGAAAAATGATGAAAAATGCTGGTGACGAAAAAATGCTGGTGACGAAAAAAGCTGGTGACGAAAAAAATGCTGGTGACGAAAAACGACTAAAAATGCTGGTGACGAAAACATGCTGGTGACGAAAGATGGCGAAAAATGCTGGTGACGAAAAAATGCTGGTGACGAAAAATGACGAAAGATGCTGGTGACGAAAAATGACGAAAAAATGCTGGTGACGAAAAATGACGAAAAAATGCTGGTGACGAAAAATGACGAAAGATGCTGGTGACGAAAAATGACGAAAAATGCTGGTGTCGAAAAAATGCTGGTGAAGAAAAATGATGAAAAATGCTGGTGACGAAAAAATGCTGGTGACGAAAAATGATGAAAAATGCTGGTGACGAAAAAATGCTGGTGACGAAAAATGCTGGTGACGAAAAAAATGCTGGTGACGAAAAATGACGAAAGATGCTGGTGACGAAAAATGACGAAAAAATGCTGGTGACGAAAAATGATGAAAAATGCTGGTGACGAAAAAATGCAGGTGACGAAAAATGCTGGTGACGAAAAAATGCTGGTGACGAAAAATGCTGGTGACGAAAAATGCTGGTGACGAAAAATGACGAAAAATGCTGGTGACGAAAAAATGCTGGTGACGAAAAATGATGAAAAATGCTGGTGACGAAAAAATGCTGGTGACGAAAAATGATGAAAAATGCTGGTGACGAAAAAATGCTGGTGACGAAAAAAGCTGGTGACGAAAAAAATGCTGGTGACGAAAAATGACTAAAAATGCTGGTGACGAAAACATGCTGGTGACGAAAGATGGCGAAAAATGCTGGTGACGAAAAAATGCTGGTGACGAAAAATGACGAAAGATGCTGGTGACGAAAAATGACGAAAAAATGCTGGTGACGAAAAATGACGAAAGATGCTGGTGACGAAAAATGACGAAAAATGCTGGTGTCGAAAAAATGCTGGTGACGAAAAATGATGAAAAATGCTGGTGACGAAAAAATGCTGGTGACGAAAAATGATGAAAAATGCTGGTGACGAAAAAATGCTGGTGACGAAAAATGCTGGTGACGAAAAATGACGAAAAATGCTGGTGACGAAAAAATGCTGGTGACGAAAAATGATGAAAAATGCTGGTGACGAAAAAATGCTGGTGACGAAAAATGATGAAAAATGCTGGTGACGAAAAAATGCTGGTGACGAAAAATGCTGGTGACGAAAAAAATGCTGGTGACGAAAAAATGCTGGTGACGAAAAATGACAAAAAAATGCTGGTGACGAAAAATGACTAAAAATGCTGGTGACGAAAAAATGCTGATGACGAAAACATGCTGGTGACGAAAGATGGCGAAAAATGCTGGTGACGAAAAAATGCTGGTGACGAAAAATGACGAAAGATGCTGGTGACGAAAAATGACGAAAAAATGCTGGTGACGAAAAATGATGAAAAATGCTGGTGACGAAAAAATGCTGGTGACGAAAAATGACGAAAGATGCTGGTGACGAAAAATGACGAAAAAATGCTGATGACGAAAAATGGTGAAAAATGCTGGTGACGAAAAATGCTGGTGACGAAAAAATGCTGGTGACAAGAAATGACGAAAAATGCTGGTGACGAAAAAAATGCTGGTGACGAAAAATGACGAAAAATGCTGGTGAAGCAAAAATGCTGGTGACAAAAAATGGCGAAAAATGCTGGTGACGAAAAATTCTGGTGACGAAAAAAATGCTGGTGACGAAAAATGACGAAAAATGCTGGTGACGAAAAATGCTGGTGACGAAAAATGATGAAAAATGCTGGTGGCGAAAAATGACGAAAAATGCTGGTGACGAAAAAATGCTGGTGACGAAAAATGACGAAAAATGCTGGTGACGAAAAATGCTGGTGACAAAAAAAATGCTGGTGACCAAAAATGACGAAAAATGCTGGTGACGAAAAATGACGAAAAATGCTGGTGACGAAAAATGCTCGTGACGAAAAATGACGAAAAATGCTGGTGACGAAATATGACGAAATATGCTGGTGACGAAAAATGCTGGTGACGAAAAATGACAAAAAATGCTGGTGACGAAAAAATGCTGGTGACGAAAAATGATGAAAAAAGCTGGTGACGAAAAAATGCTGGTGACGAAAAAAGCTGGTGACGAAAAAAATGCTGGTGACGAAAAATGACGAAAAATGCTGCTGACAAAAAAAATGCTGGTGACCAAAAATGACGAAAAATGCTGGTGACGAAAAATGACGAAAAATGCTGGTGACGAAAAAATGCTGGTGACGAAAAATGATGAAAAATGCTGGTGACGAAAAAATACTGTTGACGAAAAATGACTAAAAATGCTGGTGACAAAAACATGCTGGTGACGAAAAATGGCGAAAAATGCTGGTGAACAAAAAATGCTAGTGACGAAAAATAACGAAAGATGCTGGTGACGAAAAATGACGAAAAAATGCTGGTGACGAAAAATGATGAAAAATGCTGGTGACGAAAAATGATGAAAAATGCTGGTGACGAAAAAATGCTGGTGACGAAAAATGACGAAAGATGCTGGTGACGAAAAATGACGAAAAAATGCTGGTGACGAAAAATGATGAAAAATGCTGGTGACGAAAAATGCTGTTGACGAAAAAAATGCTGTTGACGAAAAAAATGCTGGTGACGAAAAATGCTGGTGAAGAAAAAATGCTGGTGACGAAAAATGACGAAAAATGCTGGTGACGAAAAAATGCTGGTGACGAAAAATGCTGGTGATGAAAAATGACGAAAAATGCTGGTGACAAAAAAAATGCTGGTGACCAAAAATGACGAAAAATGCTGGTGACGAAAAATGACGAAAAATGCTGGTGACGAAAAATGCTTGTGACGAAAAATGACGAAAAATGCTGGTGACGAAATATGACGAAATATGCTGGTGACGAAAGATGGCGAAAAATGCTGGTGACGAAAAAATGCTGGTGACGAAAAATGACGAAAGATGCTGGTGACGAAAAATGACGAAAAAATGCTGGTGACGAAAAATGACGAAAAAATGCTGGTGACGAAAAATGACGAAAGATGCTGGTGACGAAAAATGACGAAAAATGCTGGTGTCGAAAAAATGCTGGTGAAGAAAAATGATGAAAAATGCTGGTGACGAAAAAATGCTGGTGACGAAAAATGATGAAAAATGCTGGTGACGAAAAAATGCTGGTGACGAAAAATGCTGGTGACGAAAAAAATGCTGGTGACGAAAAATGACGAAAGATGCTGGTGACGAAAAATGACGAAAAAATGCTGGTGACGAAAAATGATGAAAAATGCTGGTGACGAAAAAATGCAGGTGACGAAAAATGCTGGTGACGAAAAAATGCTGGTGACGAAAAATGCTGGTGACGAAAAATGCTGGTGACGAAAAATGACGAAAAATGCTGGTGACGAAAAAATGCTGGTGACGAAAAATGATGAAAAATGCTGGTGACGAAAAAATGCTGGTGACGAAAAATGATGAAAAATGCTGGTGACGAAAAAATGCTGGTGACGAAAAAAGCTGGTGACGAAAAAAATGCTGGTGACGAAAAATGACTAAAAATGCTGGTGACGAAAACATGCTGGTGACGAAAGATGGCGAAAAATGCTGGTGACGAAAAAATGCTGGTGACGAAAAATGACGAAAGATGCTGGTGACGAAAAATGACGAAAAAATGCTGGTGACGAAAAATGACGAAAGATGCTGGTGACGAAAAATGACGAAAAATGCTGGTGTCGAAAAAATGCTGGTGACGAAAAATGATGAAAAATGCTGGTGACGAAAAAATGCTGGTGACGAAAAATGATGAAAAATGCTGGTGACGAAAAAATGCTGGTGACGAAAAATGCTGGTGACGAAAAATGACGAAAAATGCTGGTGACGAAAAAATGCTGGTGACGAAAAATGATGAAAAATGCTGGTGACGAAAAAATGCTGGTGACGAAAAATGATGAAAAATGCTGGTGACGAAAAAATGCTGGTGACGAAAAATGCTGGTGACGAAAAAAATGCTGGTGACGAAAAAATGCTGGTGACGAAAAATGACAAAAAAATGCTGGTGACGAAAAATGACTAAAAATGCTGGTGACGAAAAAATGCTGATGACGAAAACATGCTGGTGACGAAAGATGGCGAAAAATGCTGGTGACGAAAAAATGCTGGTGACGAAAAATGACGAAAGATGCTGGTGACGAAAAATGACGAAAAAATGCTGGTGACGAAAAATGATGAAAAATGCTGGTGACGAAAAAATGCTGGTGACGAAAAATGACGAAAGATGCTGGTGACGAAAAATGACGAAAAAATGCTGATGACGAAAAATGGTGAAAAATGCTGGTGACGAAAAATGCTGGTGACGAAAAAATGCTGGTGACAAGAAATGACGAAAAATGCTGGTGACGAAAAAAATGCTGGTGACGAAAAATGACGAAAAATGCTGGTGAAGCAAAAATGCTGGTGACAAAAAATGGCGAAAAATGCTGGTGACGAAAAATGCTGGTGACGAAAAATGATGAAAAATGCTGGTGACGAAAAATGCTGGTGACGAAAAAATGCTGGTGACGAAAAATGACGAAAAATGCTGGTGACGAAAAATGCTGGTGACAAAAAAAATGCTGGTGACCAAAAATGACGAAAAATGCTGGTGACGAAAAATGACGAAAAATGCTGGTGACGAAAAATGCTGGTGACGAAAAATGACGAAAAATGCTGGTGACGAAAAATGACAAAAAATGCTGGTGACGAAAAAATGCTGGTGACGAAAAATGATGAAAAAAGCTGGTGACGAAAAAATGCTGGTGACGAAAAAAGCTGGTGACGAAAAAAATGCTGGTGACGAAAAATGACGAAAAATGCTGCTGACAAAAAAAATGCTGGTGACCAAAAATGACGAAAAATGCTGGTGACGAAAAATGACGAAAAATGCTGGTGACGAAAAAATGCTGGTGACGAAAAAATGCTGGTGACGAAAAATGATGAAAAATGCTGGTGACGAAAAAATGCTGGTGACGAAAAATGATGAAAAATGCTGGTGACGAAAAAATGCTGGTGACGAAAAAAGCTGGTGACGAAAAAAATGCTGGTGACGAAAAATGACTAAAAATGCTGGTGACGAAAACATGCTGGTGACGAAAGATGGCGAAAAATGCTGGTGACGAAAAAATGCTGGTGACGAAAAATGACGAAAGATGCTGGTGACGAAAAATGACGAAAAAATGCTGGTGACGAAAAATGACGAAAGATGCTGGTGACGAAAAATGACGAAAAATGCTGGTGTCGAAAAAATGCTGGTGACGAAAAATGATGAAAAATGCTGGTGACGAAAAAATGCTGGTGACGAAAAATGATGAAAAATGCTGGTGACGAAAAAATGCTGGTGACGAAAAATGCTGGTGACGAAAAATGACGAAAAATAATGGTGACGAAAAAATGCTGGTGACGAAAAATGATGAAAAATGCTGGTGACGAAAAAATGCTGGTGACGAAAAATGATGAAAAATGCTGGTGACGAAAAAATGCTGGTGACGAAAAATGCTGGTGACGAAAAAAATGCTGGTGACGAAAAAATGCTGGTGACGAAAAATGACAAAAAAATGCTGGTGACGAAAAATGACTAAAAATGCTGGTGACGAAAAAATGCTGATGACGAAAACATGCTGGTGACGAAAGATGGCGAAAAATGCTGGTGACGAAAAAATGCTGGTGACGAAAAATGACGAAAGATGCTGGTGACGAAAAATGACGAAAAAATGCTGGTGACGAAAAATGATGAAAAATGCTGGTGACGAAAAAATGCTGGTGACGAAAAATGACGAAAGATGCTGGTGACGAAAAATGACGAAAAAATGCTGATGACGAAAAATGGTGAAAAATGCTGGTGACGAAAAATGCTGGTGACGAAAAAATGCTGGTGACAAGAAATGACGAAAAATGCTGGTGACGAAAAAAATGCTGGTGACGAAAAATGACGAAAAATGCTGGTGAAGCAAAAATGCTGGTGACAAAAAATGGCGAAAAATGCTGGTGACGAAAAATTCTGGTGACGAAAAAAATGCTGGTGACGAAAAATGACGAAAAATGCTGGTGACGAAAAATGCTGGTGACGAAAAATGATGAAAAATGCTGGTGGCGAAAAATGACGAAAAATGCTGGTGACGAAAAAATGCTGGTGACGAAAAATGACGAAAAATGCTGGTGACGAAAAATGCTGGTGACAAAAAAAATGCTGGTGACCAAAAATGACGAAAAATGCTGGTGACGAAAAATGACGAAAAATGCTGGTGACGAAAAATGCTCGTGACGAAAAATGACGAAAAATGCTGGTGACGAAATATGACGAAATATGCTGGTGACGAAAAATGCTGGTGACGAAAAATGACAAAAAATGCTGGTGACGAAAAAATGCTGGTGACGAAAAATGATGAAAAAAGCTGGTGACGAAAAAATGCTGGTGACGAAAAAAGCTGGTGACGAAAAAAGCTGGTGACGAAAAAAATGCTGGTGACGAAAAATGACTAAAAATGCTGGTGACGAAAACATGCTGGTGACGAAAGATGGCGAAAAATGCTGGTGACGAAAAAATGCTGGTGACGAAAAATGACGAAAGATGCTGGTGACGAAAAATGACGAAAAAATGCTGGTGACGAAAAATGACGAAAGATGCTGGTGACGAAAAATGACGAAAAATGCTGGTGTCGAAAAAATGCTGGTGAAGAAAAATGATGAAAAATGCTGGTGACGAAAAAATGCTGGTGACGAAAAATGATGAAAAATGCTGGTGACGAAAAAATGCTGGTGACGAAAAATGCTGGTAACGAAAAAAATGCTGGTGACGAAAAATGACGAAAGATGCTGGTGACGAAAAATGACGAAAAAATGCTGGTGACGAAAAATGATGAAAAATGCTGGTGACGAAAAAATGCAGGTGACGAAAAATGCTGGTGACGAAAAAATGCTGGTGACGAAAAATGCTGGTGACGAAAAATGCTGGTGACGAAAAATGACGAAAAATGCTGGTGACGAAAAAATGCTGGTGACGAAAAATGATGAAAAATGCTGGTGACGAAAAAATGCTGGTGACGAAAAAATGCTGGTGACGAAAAAAGCTGGTGACGAAAAAAATGCTGGTGACGAAAAATGACTAAAAATGCTGGTGACGAAAACATGCTGGTGACGAAAGATGGCGAAAAATGCTGGTGACGAAAAAATGCTGGTGACGAAAAATGACGAAAGATGCTGGTGACGAAAAATGACTAAAAAATGCTGGTGACGAAAAATGACGAAAGATGCTGGTGACGAAAAATGACGAAAAATGCTGGTGTCGAAAAAATGCTGGTGACGAAAAATGATGAAAAATGCTGGTGACGAAAAAATGCTGGTGACGAAAAATGATGAAAAATGCTGGTGACGAAAAAATGCTGGTGACGAAAAATGCTGGTGACGAAAAAAATGCTGGTGACGAAAAATGACGAAAGATGCTGGTGACGAAAAATGACGAAAAAATGCTGGTGACGAAAAATGATGAAAAATGCTGGTGACGAAAAAATGCAGGTGACGAAAAATGCTGGTGACGAAAAAATGCTGGTGACGAAAAATGCTGGTGACGAAAAATGCTGGTGACGAAAAATGACGAAAAATGCTGGTGACGAAAAAATGCTGGTGACGAAAAATGATGAAAAATGCTGGTGACGAAAAAATGCTGGTGACGAAAAATGATGAAAAATGCTGGTGACGAAAAAATGCTGGTGACGAAAAATGCTGGTGACGAAAAAAATGCTGGTGACGAAAAAATGCTGGTGACGAAAAATGACAAAAAAATGCTGGTGACGAAAAATGACTAAAAATGCTGGTGACGAAAAAATGCTGATGACGAAAACATGCTGGTGACGAAAGATGGCGAAAAATGCTGGTGACGAAAAAATGCTGGTGACGAAAAATGACGAAAGATGCTGGTGACGAAAAATGACGAAAAAATGCTGGTGACGAAAAATGATGAAAAATGCTGGTGACGAAAAAATGCTGGTGACGAAAAATGACGAAAGATGCTGGTGACAAAAAAAATGCTGGTGACCAAAAATGACGAAAAATGCTGGTGACGAAAAAATGCTGGTGACGAAAAATGCTGGTGACGAAAAATGACGAAAAATGCTGGTGACGAAAAAATGCTGGTGACGAAAAATGATGAAAAATGCTGGTGACGAAAAAATGCTGGTGACGAAAAAAGCTGGTGACGAAAAAAATGCTGGTGACGAAAAATGACTAAAAATGCTGGTGACGAAAACATGCTGGTGACGAAAGATGGCGAAAAATGCTGGTGACGAAAAAATGCTGGTGACGAAAAATGACGAAAGATGCTGGTGACGAAAAATGACGAAAAAATGCTGGTGACGAAAAATGACGAAAGATGCTGGTGACGAAAAATGACGAAAAATGCTGGTGTCGAAAAAATGCTGGTGACGAAAAATGATGAAAAATGCTGGTGACGGAAAAATGCTGGTGACGAAAAATGATGAAAAATGCTGGTGACGAAAAAATGCTGGTGACGAAAAATGCTGGTGACGAAAAAAATGCTGGTGACGAAAAATGACGAAAGATGCTGGTGACGAAAAATGACGAAAAAATGCTGGTGACGAAAAATGATGAAAAATGCTGGTGACGAAAAAATGCAGGTGACGAAAAATGCTGGTGACGAAAAAATGCTGGTGACGAAAAATGCTGGTGACGAAAAATGCTGGTGACGAAAAATGACGAAAAATGCTGGTGACGAAAAATGACGAAAAATGCTGGTGACGAAAAATGACGAAAAATGCTGGTGACGAAAAATGCTGGTGACGAAAATAATGCTGGTGACGAAAAATGACGAAAAATGCTGGTGACGAAAAATGACGAAAAATGCTGGTGACGAAAAATGACGAAAAATGCTGGTGACGAAAAATGACGAAAAATGCTGGTGACGAAAAATGCTGGTGACGAAAATAATGCTGGTGACGAAAAATGACGAAAAATGCTGGTGACGAAAAAATGCTGGTGACGAAAAATGACGAAAATGCTGGTGACAAAAAATGCTGGTGACAAAAAAAATGCTGGTGACCAAAAATGATGAAAAATGCTGGTGACAAAAAATGACGAAAAATGCTGGTGACGAAAAATGCTGGTGACGAAAAAAATGCTGGTGACGAAAAATGACGAAAAATGCTGGTGACGAAAAATGACGAAAAATGCTGGTGAAGCAAAAATGCTGGTGACGAAAAATGGCGAAAAATGCTGGTGACGAAAAAATGCTGGTGACGAAAAATGACGAAAATGCTGGTGACGAAAAATGCTGGTGACAAAAAAAATGCTGGTGACCAAAAATGACGAAAAATGCTGGTGACAAAAAATGACGAAAAATGCTGGTGACGAAAAATGCTGGTGACGAAAAAAATGCTGGTGACGAAAAATGACGAAAAATGCTGGTGAAGCAAAAATGCTGGTGACGAAAAATGGCGAAAAATGCTGGTGACGAAAAAATGCTGGTGACGAAAAATGACGAAAGATGCTGGTGACGAAAAATGACGAAAAAATGCTGGTGACGAAAAATGATGAAAAATGCTGGTGACGAAAAAATGCTGGTGACGAAAAATGACGAAAGATGCTGGTGACGAAAAATGACGAAAAAATGCTGGTGACGAAAAATGATGAAAAATGCTGGTGACGAAAAAATGCAGGTGACGAAAAATGCTGGTGACGAAAGAATGCTGGTGACAAAAAATGATGAAAAATGCTGGTGACGAAAAAATGCTGGTGACGAAAAATGACGAAAAATGCTGGTGACGAAAAATGCTGGTGACGAAAAATGCTGGTGACGAAAAATGCTGGTGACGAAAAAAATGCTGGTGACGAAAATTGACGAAAAATGCTGGTGACGAAAAATGCTGGTGACGAAAAAATGCTGGTGACGAAAAATGATGAAAAATGCTGGAGACGAAAAAATGCTGGTGACGAAAAATGCTGGTGACGAAAAAAATGCTGGTGACGAAAAAATGCTGGTGACGAAAAATGACAAAAAAATGCTGGTGACGAAAAATGACTAAAAATGCTGGTGACGAAAAAATGCTGTTGACGAAGAATGACGAAAAATGCTGGTGACGAAAAATTACGAATAATGCTGGTGACGAAAAAATGCTGATGACGAAAACATGCTGGTGACGAAAGATGGCGAAAAATGCTGGTGACGAAAAAATGCTGGTGACGAAAAATGACTAAAAATGCTGGTGACGAAAACATGCTGGTGACGAAAGATGGCGAAAAATGCTGGTGACGAAAAAATGCTGGTGACGAAAAATGACGAAAGATGCTGGTGACGAAAAATGACGAAAAAATGCTGGTGACGAAAAATGACGAAAGATGCTGGTGACGAAAAATGACGAAAAATGCTGGTGTCGAAAAAATGCTGGTGACGAAAAATGATGAAAAATGCTGGTGACGAAAAAATGCTGGTGACGAAAAATGATGAAAAATGCTGGTGACGAAAAAATGCTGGTGACGAAAAATGCTGGTGACGAAAAAAATGCTGGTGACGAAAAATGACGAAAGATGCTGGTGACGAAAAATGACGAAAAAATGCTGGTGACGAAAAATGATGAAAAATGCTGGTGACGAAAAAATGCAGGTGACGAAAAATGCTGGTGACGAAAAAATGCTGGTGACGAAAAATGCTGGTGATGAAAAATGCTGGTGATGAAAAATGCTGGTGACGAAAAATGACGAAAAATGCTGGTGACGAGAAAATGCTGGTGACGAAAAATGACAAAAAATGCTGGTGACGAAAAATGACGAAAAATGCTGGTGACGAAAAATGACGAAAAATGCTGGTGACGAAAAATGCTGGTGACGAAAATAATGCTGGTGACGAAAAATGACGAAAAATGCTGGTGACGAAAAATGACGAAAAATGCTGGTGACGAAAAATGACGAAAAATGCTGGTGACGAAAAATGACGAAAAATGCTGGTGACGAAAAATGCTGGTGACGAAAATAATGCTGGTGACGAAAAATGACGAAAAATGCTGGTGACGAAAAAATGCTGGTGACGAAAAATGCTGGTGACGAAAAATGCTGGTGACGAAAAAAATGCTGGTGACGAAAAATGACGAAAATGCTGGTGACAAAAAATGCTGGTGACAAAAAAAATGCTGGTGACCAAAAATGATGAAAAATGCTGGTGACAAAAAATGACGAAAAATGCTGGTGACGAAAAATGACGAAATGCTGGTGACGAAAATGCTGGTGACAAAAAATGCTGGTGACAAAAAAAATGCTGGTGACCAAAAATGATGAAAAATGCTGGTGACAAAAAATGACGAAAAATGCTGGTGACGAAAAATGCTGGTGACGAAAAAAATGCTGGTGACGAAAAATGACGAAAAATGCTGGTGACGAAAAATGACGAAAAATGCTGGTGAAGCAAAAATGCTGGTGACGAAAAATGGCGAAAAATGCTGGTGACGAAAAAATGCTGGTGACGAAAAATGACGAAAATGCTGGTGACGAAAAATGCTGGTGACAAAAAAAATGCTGGTGACCAAAAATGACGAAAAATGCTGGTGACAAAAAATGACGAAAAATGCTGGTGACGAAAAATGCTGGTGACGAAAAAAATGCTGGTGACGAAAAATGACGAAAAATGCTGGTGAAGCAAAAATGCTGGTGACGAAAAATGGCGAAAAATGCTGGTGACGAAAAAATGCTGGTGACGAAAAATGACGAAAGATGCTGGTGACGAAAAATGACGAAAAAATGCTGGTGACGAAAAATGACTAAAAATGCTGGTGACGAAAAAAATGCTGGTGACGAAAAAATGCTGGTGACGAAAAATGACAAAAAAATGCTGGTGACGAAAAATGACTAAAAATGCTGGTGACGAAAAAATGCTGTTGACGAAGAATGACGAAAAATGCTGGTGACGAAAAATTACGAATAATGCTGGTGACGAAAAAATGCTGGTGACGGAAAATGATGAAAAATGCTGGTGACAAAAAAAATGCTGGTGACCAAAAATGACGAAAAATGCTGGTGACGAAAAAATGCTGGTGACGAAAAATGCTGGTGACGAAAAATGACGAAAAATGCTGGTGACGAAAAATGACGAAAAATGCTGGTGACGAAAAAATGCTGGTGACGAAAAATGATGAAAAATGCTGGTGACGAAAAAATGCTGGTGACGAAAAATGATGAAAAATGCTGGTGACGAAAAAATGCTGGTGACGAAAAAAGCTGGTGACGAAAAAAATGCTGGTGACGAAAAATGACTAAAAATGCTGGTGACGAAAACATGCTGGTGACGAAAGATGGCGAAAAATGCTGGTGACGAAAAAATGCTGGTGACGAAAAATGACGAAAGATGCTGGTGACGAAAAATGACGAAAAAATGCTGGTGACGAAAAATGACGAAAGATGCTGGTGACGAAAAATGACGAAAAATGCTGGTGTCGAAAAAATGCTGGTGACGAAAAATGATGAAAAATGCTGGTGACGAAAAAATGCTGGTGACGAAAAATGATGAAAAATGCTGGTGACGAAAAAATGCTGGTGACGAAAAATGCTGGTGACGAAAAAAATGCTGGTGACGAAAAATGACGAAAGATGCTGGTGACGAAAAATGACGAAAAAATGCTGGTGACGAAAAATGATGAAAAATGCTGGTGACGAAAAAATGCTGGTGACGAAAAATGCTGGTGACGAAAAAAATGCTGGTGACGAAAAATGACGAAAGATGCTGGTGACGAAAAATGACGAAAAAATGCTGGTGACGAAAAATGATGAAAAATGCTGGTGACGAAAAAATGCAGGTGACGAAAAATGCTGGTGACGAAAAAATGCTGGTGACGAAAAATGCTGGTGACGAAAAATGCTGGTGACGAAAAATGACGAAAAATGCTGGTGACGAAAAAATGCTGGTGACGAAAAATGATGAAAAATGCTGGTGACGAAAAATGATGAAAAATGCTGGTGACGAAAAAATGCTGGTGACGAAAAATGCTGGTGACGAAAAAAATGCTGGTGACGAAAAAATGCTGGTGACGAAAAATGACAAAAAAATGCTGGTGACGAAAAATGACTAAAAATGCTGGTGACGAAAAAATGCTGATGACGAAAACATGCTGGTGACGAAAGATGGCGAAAAATGCTGGTGACGAAAAAATGCTGGTGACGAAAAATGACGAAAGATGCTGGTGACGAAAAATGACGAAAAAATGCTGGTGACGAAAAATGATGAAAAATGCTGGTGACGAAAAAATGCTGGTGACGAAAAATGACGAAAGATGCTGGTGACGAAAAATGACGAAAAAATGCTGATGACGAAAAATGGTGAAAAATGCTGGTGACGAAAAATGCTGGTGACGAAAAAATGCTGGTGACAAGAAATGACGAAAAATGCTGGTGACGAAAAAAATGCTGGTGACGAAAAATGACGAAAAATGCTGGTGAAGCAAAAATGCTGGTGACAAAAAATGGCGAAAAATGCTGGTGACGAAAAATTCTGGTGACGAAAAAAATGCTGGTGACGAAAAATGACGAAAAATGCTGGTGACGAAAAATGCTGGTGACGAAAAATGATGAAAAATGCTGGTGACGAAAAATGACGAAAAATGCTGGTGACGAAAAAATGCTGGTGACGAAAAATGCTGGTGATGAAAAATGACGAAAAATGCTGGTGACAAAAAAAATGCTGGTGACCAAAAATGACGAAAAATGCTGGTGACGAAAAATGACGAAATATGCTGGTGACGAAAAATGCTGGTGACGAAAAATGACGAAAAATGCTGCTGACAAAAAAAATGCTGGTGACCAAAAATGACGAAAAATGCTGGTGACGAAAAATGACGAAAAATGCTGGTGACGAAAAAATGCTGGTGACGAAAAATGATGAAAAATGCTGGTGACGAAAAAATACTGTTGACGAAAAATGACTAAAAATGCTGGTGACAAAAACATGCTGGTGACGAAAAATGGCGAAAAATGCTGGTGAACAAAAAATGCTAGTGACGAAAAATAACGAAAGATGCTGGTGACGAAAAATGACGAAAAAATGCTGGTGACGAAAAATGATGAAAAATGCTGGTGACGAAAAATGATGAAAAATGCTGGTGACGAAAAAATGCTGGTGACGAAAAATGACGAAAGATGCTGGTGACGAAAAATGACGAAAAAATGCTGGTGACGAAAAATGATGAAAAATGCTGGTGACGAAAAATGCTGTTGACGAAAAAAATGCTGTTGACGAAAAAAATGCTGGTGACGAAAAATGCTGGTGAAGAAAAAATGCTGGTGACGAAAAATGATGAAAAATGCTGGTGACGAAAAATGCTGGTGACGAAAAAAATGCTGGTGACGAAAAATGAAGAAAAATGCTGGTGAAGGAAAAATGCTGGTGACGAAAAATGGCGAAAAATACTGGTGACGAAAAAATACTGTTGACGAAAAATGACTAAAAATGCTGGTGACGAAAACATGCTGGTGACGAAAAATGGCGAAAAATGCTGGTGACGAAAAAATGCTGGTGACGAAAAATGACGAAAGATGCTGGTGACGAAAAATGACGAAAAAATGCTGATGACGAAAAATGATGAAAAATGCTGGTGACGAAAAAAATGCTGGTGACGAAAAATGACGAAAGATGCTGGTGACGAAAAAATGCTGGTGACGAAAAATGCTGGTGACAAAAAAAATGCTGGTGACCAAAAATGACGAAAAATGCTGGTGACGAAAAAATGCAGGTGACCAAAAATGCTGGTGACGAAAAAATGCTGGTGACGAAAAATGACGAAAAATGCTGGAGACGAAAAAATGTTGGTGACGAAAAATGCTGGTGACGAAAAAATGCTGGTGAGGAAAAAATATGAAAAATGCTGGAGACGAAAAAATGCTGGTGACGAAAAATGCTGGTGACGAAAAAAATGCTGGTGACGAAAAATGCTGGTGACGAAAAATTACGAATAATGCTGGTGACGAAAAAATGCTGGTGACGGAAAATGATGAAAAATGCTGGTGACAAAAAAAATGCTGGTGACCAAAAATGACGAAAAAAGCTGGTGACGAAAAAAATGCTGGTGACGAAAAATGACTAAAAATGCTGGTGACGAAAACATGCTGGTGACGAAAGATGGCGAAAAATGCTGGTGACGAAAAAATGCTGGTGACGAAAAATGACGAAAGATGCTGGTGACGAAAAAATGCTGGTGACGAAAAATGACGAAAGATGCTGGTGACGAAAAATGACGAAAAAATGCTGGTGACGAAAAATGATGAAAAATGCTGGTGACGAAAAAATGCTGGTGACGAAAAATGACGAAAGATGCTGGTGACGAAAAATGACGAAAAAATGCTAGTGACGAAAAATGATGAAAAATGCTGGTGACGAAAAAATGCTGGTGACGAAAAATGACGAAAGATGCTGGTGACGAAAAATGACGAAAAAATGCTGGTGACGAAAAATGATGAAAAATGCTGGTACGAAAAAATGCAGGTGACGAAAAATGCTGGTGACGAAAGAATGCTGGTGACGAAAAATGACGAAAAATGCTGGTGACGAAAAATGCTGGTGACGAAAAATGCTGGTGACGAAAAAAATGCTGGTGACGAAAATTGACGAAAAATGCTGGTGACGAAAAATGCTGGTGACGAAAAAATGCTGGTGACTAAAAATGATGAAAAATGCTGGAGACGAAAAAATGCTGGTGACGAAAAATGCTGGTGACGAAAAATTACGAATAATGCTGGTGACGAAAAAATGCTGGTGACGGAAAATGATGAAAAATGCTGGTGACAAAAAAAATGCTGGTGACCAAAAATGACGAAAAATGCTGGTGACGAAAAAATGCTGGTGACGAAAAATGCTGGTGACGAAAAATGACGAAAAATGCTGGTGACGAAAAAATGCTGGTGACGAAAAATGATGAAAAATGCTGGTGACGAAAAAATGCTGGTGACGAAAAAAGCTGGTGACGAAAAAAATGCTGGTGACGAAAAATGACTAAAAATGCTGGTGACGAAAACATGCTGGTGACGAAAGATGGCGAAAAATGCTGGTGACGAAAAAATGCTGGTGACGAAAAATGACGAAAGATGCTGGTGACGAAAAATGACGAAAGATGCTGGTGACGAAAAATGACGAAAAAATGCTGGTGACGAAAAATGATGAAAAATGCTGGTGACGAAAAAATGCTGGTGACGAAAAATGACGAAAGATGCTGGTGACGAAAAATGACGAAAAAATGCTAGTGACGAAAAATGATGAAAAATGCTGGTGACGAAAAAATGCTGGTGACGAAAAATGACGAAAGATGCTGGTGACGAAAAATGACGAAAAAATGCTGGTGACGAAAAATGATGAAAAATGCAGGTGACGAAAAATGCTGGTGACGAATGAATGCTGGTGACGAAAAATGATGAAAAATGCTGGTGACGAAAACATGCTGGTGACGAAAGATGGCGAAAAATGCTGGTGACGAAAAAATGCTGGTGACGAAAAATGACGAAAGATGCTGGTGACGAAAAATGACGAAAAAATGCAGGTGACGAAAAATGCTGGTGACGAAAAAATGCAGGTGACGAAAAATGATGGTGACGAAAAAAATGCTGGTGACGAAAAATGACGAAAAATGCTGGTGACGAAAAAATACTGGTGACGAAAAATGACTAAAAATGCTGGTGACGAAAACATGCTGGTGACGAAAAATGACGAAAAATGCTGGTGACGAAAAATGCTGGTGACGAAAAAAATGCTGATGACGAAAAATGACGAAAAATGCTGGTGACGAAAAAAATGCTGGTGACGAAAAATGCTGGTGACGAAAAAATACTGGTGACGAAAAATGACTAAAAATGCTGGTGACGAAAACATGCTGGTGACGAAAAATGACGAAAAATGCTGGTGACGAAAAATGCTGGTGACGAAAAAAATGCTGATGACGAAAAATGACGAAAAATGCTGGTGACGAAAAAATGCTGGTGACGAAAAATGATGAAAAATGCTGGTGACGAAAAAATGCTGGTGACGAAAAATGCTGGTGACGAAAAAAATGCTGGTGACGAAAAATGACGAAAAATGCTGGTGAAGAAAAAATGCTGGTGACGAAAAATGGCGAAAAATGCTGGTGACGAAAAAATACTGGTGACGAAAAAAATGCTGATGACGAAAAATGACGAAAAATGCTGGTGACGAAAAAATGCTGGTGACGAAAAATGATGAAAAATGCTGGTGACGAAAAAATGCTGGTGACGAAAAATGCTGGTGACGAAAAAAATGCTGGTGACGAAAAATGACGAAAAATGCTGGTGAAGAAAAAATGCTGGTGACGAAAAATGGCGAAAAATGCTGGTGACGAAAAAATACTGGTGACGAAAAATGACTAAAAATGCTGGTGACGAAAACATGCTGGTGACGAAAAATGGCGAAAAATGCTGGTGACGAAAAAATGCTGGTGACGAAAAATGACGAAAGATGCTGGTGACGAAAAATGACGAAAAAATGCTGGTGACGAAGAATGATGAAAAATGCTGGTGACGAAAAAATGCTGGTGACGAAAAATGACGAAAGATGCTGGTGACGAAAAATGACGAAAAAATGCTGGTGACGAAAAATGATGAAAAATGCTGGTGACGAAAAAATGCAGGTGACGAAAAATGCTGGTGACGGAAAAAATGCTGGTGACAAAAAATGACGAAAAATGCTGGTGACGAAAAAATGCTGGTGACGAAAAATGACGAAAAATGCTGGTGAAGAAAAAATGCTGGTGACGAAAAATGCCGAAAAATGCTGGTGACGAAAAATGACGAAAAATGCTGGTGACGAAAAAATGCTGGTGACGAAAAATGATGAAAAATGCTGGTGACGAAAAAATGCTGGTGACGAAAAATGCTGGTGACGAAAAAAATGCTGGTGACGAAAAATGACGAAAAATGCTGGTGAAGAAAAAATACTGGTGACGAAAAATGACGAAAAATGCTTGTGACGAAAAATGACGAAAAATGCTGGTGACGAAAAAATGCTGGTGACGAAAAATGATGAAAAATGCTGGTGACGAAAAAATGCTGGTGACGAAAAATGCTGGTGACGAAAAAAATGCTGGTGACGAAAAATGACGAAAAATGCTGGTGAAGAAAAAATGCTGGTGACGAAAAATGGCGAAAAATGCTGGTGACGAAAAAATACTGGTGACGAAAAATGACTAAAAATACTGGTGACGAAAACATGCTGGTGACGAAAAATGGCGAAAAATGCTGGTGACGAAAAAATGCTGGTGACGAAAAATGACGAAAGATGCTGGTGACGAAAAATGACGAAAAAATGCTGGTGACGAAAAATGATGAAAAATGCTGGTGACGAAAAAATGCAGGTGACGAAAAAATGCAGGTGACGAAAAATGCTGGTGACGAAAAAATGCTGGTGACAAAAAATGACGAAAAATGCTGGTGACGAAAAAATGCTGGTGACGAAAAATGATGAAAAATGCTGGTGACGAAAAAATGCTGGTGACGAAAAATGGCGAAAAATGCTGGTGACGAAAAAATGCTGGTGACGAAAAATGACGAAAAATGCTGGTGACGAAAAAATACTGGTGACGAAAAATGACTAAAAATGCTGGTGACGAAAACATGCTGGTGACGAAAAATGACGAAAAATGCTGGTGACGAAAAATGCTGGTGACGAAAAAATGCTGGTGACGAAAAAAATGCTGGTGACGAAAAATGACGAAAAATGCTGGTGACGAAAAAATACTGGTGACGAAAAATGACTAAAAATGCTGGTGACGAAAACATGCTGGTGACGAAAAATGACGAAAAATGCTGGTGACGAAAAATGCTGGTGACGAAAAAAATGCTGATGACGAAAAATGACGAAAAATGCTGGTGACGAAAACATGCTGGTGACGAAAAATGACGAAAAATGCTGGTGACGAAAAATGCTGGTGACGAAAAAAATGCTGATGACGAAAAATGCTGGTGACGAAAAAATGCTGGTGACGAAAAATGCTGGTGACGAAAAAATACTGGTGACGAAAAATGACGAAAAATGCTGGTGACGAAAAAATGCTGGTGACGAAAAATGATGAAAAATGCTGGTGACGAAAAAATGCTGGTGACGAAAAATGCTGGTGACGAAAAAAATGCTGGTGACGAAAAATGACGAAAAATGCTGGTGAAGAAAAAATGCTGGTGACGAAAAATGGCGAAAAATGCTGGTGACGAAAAAATACTGGTGACGAAAAAATGCAGGTGACGAAAAATGACGAAAGATGCTGGTGACAAAAAAAATGCTGGTGACCAAAAATGACAAAAAAAATGCTGATGACGAAAAATGACGAAAAATGCTGGTGACGAAAAATGACGAAAGATGCTGGTGACGAAAAATGACGAAAAAATGCTGGTGACGAAAAATGATGAAAAATGCTGGTGACGAAAAAATGCAGGTGACGAAAAATGCTGGTGACGGAAAAAATGCTGGTGACAAAAAATGACGAAAAATGCTGGTGACGAAAAAATGCTGGTGACGAAAAATGACGAAAAATGCTGGTGACGAAAAAATGCTGGTGACGAAAAATGATGAAAAATGCTGGTGACGAAAAAATGCTGGTGACGAAAAATGCTGGTGACGAAAAATGATGAAAACATGCTGGTGACGAAAAAATGACGAAAAATGCTGGTGAAGAAAAAATGCTGGTGACGAAAAATGCCGAAAAAATGCTGGTGACGAAAAATGATGAAAAATGCTGGTGACGAAAAAATGCAGGTGACGAAAAATGCTGGTGACGGAAAAAATGCTGGTGACGAAAAATGATGAAAAATGCTGGTGACGAAAAATGCTGGTGACGAAAAATGATGAAAAATGCTGGTGACGAAAAATGACGAAAAATGCTGGTGAAGAAAAAATGCTGGTGACGAAAAATGCCGAAAAATGCTGGTGACGAAAAAATACTGGTGACGAAAAAAATACTGGTGACGAAAAATGACGAAAAATGCTTGTGACGAAAAATGACGAAAAATGCTGGTGACGAAAAATGCTGGTGACGAAAAATGATGAAAAATGCTGGTGACGAAAAATGACGAAAAATGCTGGTGAAGAAAAAATGCAGGTGACGAAAAATCACCTGCACGAAAAATGCTTGTGACGAAAAATGACGAAAAATGCTGGTGACGAAAAAATGCTGGTGACGAAAAATGATGAAAAATGCTGGTGACGAAAAAATGCTGGTGACGAAAAATGCTGGTGACGAAAAAAATGCTGGTGACGAAAAATGACGAAAAATGCTGGTGAAGAAAAAATGCTGGTGACGAAAAATGACGAAAAATGCTGGTGAAGAAAAAATGCTGGTGACGAAAAATGACGAAAAATGCTGGTGACGAAAAAATACTGGTGACGAAAAATGACTAAAAATGCTGGTGACGAAAACATGCTGGTGACGAAAAATGGCGAAAAATGCTGGTGACGAAAAAATGCTGGTGACGAAAAATGACGAAAGATGCTGGTGACGAAAAATGACGAAAAAATGCTGGTGACGAAAAATGATGAAAAATGCTGGTGACGAAAAAATGCAGGTGACGAAAAAATGCAGGTGACGAAAAATGCTGGTGACGAAAAAATGCTGGTGACGAAAAATGACGAAAAAAATGCTGATGACGAAAAATGACGAAAAATGCTGGTGACGAAAAAATGCTGGTGACGAAAAATGATGAAAAATGCTGGTGACGAAAAAATGCTGGTGACGAAAAATGCTGGTGACGAAAAATGATGAAAACATGCTGGTGACGAAAAAATGACGAAAAATGCTGGTGAAGAAAAAATGCTGGTGACGAAAAATGCCGAAAAAATGCTGGTGACGAAAAATGATGAAAAATGCTGGTGACGAAAAAATGCAGGTGACGAAAAATGCTGGTGACGGAAAAAATGCTGGTGACGAAAAATGATGAAAAATGCTGGTGACGAAAAATGCTGGTGACGAAAAATGATGAAAAATGCTGGTGACGAAAAATGACGAAAAATGCTGGTGAAGAAAAAATGCTGGTGACGAAAAATGCCGAAAAATGCTGGTGACGAAAAAATACTGGTGACGAAAAAAATACTGGTGACGAAAAATGACGAAAAATGCTTGTGACGAAAAATGACGAAAAATGCTGGTGACGAAAAATGCTGGTGACGAAAAATGATGAAAAATGCTGGTGACGAAAAATGACGAAAAATGCTGGTGAAGAAAAAATGCAGGTGACGAAAAATCACCTGCACGAAAAATGCTTGTGACGAAAAATGACGAAAAATGCTGGTGACGAAAAAATGCTGGTGACGAAAAATGATGAAAAATGCTGGTGACGAAAAAATGCTGGTGACGAAAAATGCTGGTGACGAAAAAAATGCTGGTGACGAAAAATGACGAAAAATGCTGGTGAAGAAAAAATGCTGGTGACGAAAAATGACGAAAAATGCTGGTGAAGAAAAAATGCTGGTGACGAAAAATGACGAAAAATGCTGGTGACGAAAAAATACTGGTGACGAAAAATGACTAAAAATGCTGGTGACGAAAACATGCTGGTGACGAAAAATGGCGAAAAATGCTGGTGACGAAAAAATGCTGGTGACGAAAAATGACGAAAGATGCTGGTGACGAAAAATGACGAAAAAATGCTGGTGACGAAAAATGATGAAAAATGCTGGTGACGAAAAAATGCAGGTGACGAAAAAATGCAGGTGACGAAAAATGCTGGTGACGAAAAAATGCTGGTGACGAAAAATGACGAAAAAAATGCTGATGACGAAAAATGACGAAAAATGCTGGTGACGAAAAAATGCTGGTGACGAAAAATGATGAAAAATGCTGGTGACGAAAAAATGCTGGTGACGAAAAATGCTGGTGACGAAAAAAATGCTGGTGACGAAAAATGACGAAAAATGCTGGTGACGAAAAAATACTGGTGACGAAAAATGACTAAAAATGCTGGTGACGAAAACATGCTGGTGACGAAAAATGACGAAAAATGCTGGTGACGAAAAATGCTGGTGACGAAAAAATGCTGGTGACGAAAAAAATGCTGGTGACGAAAAATGACGAAAAATGCTGGTGACGAAAAAATACTGGTGACGAAAAATGACTAAAAATGCTGGTGACGAAAACATGCTGGTGACGAAAAATGACGAAAAATGCTGGTGACGAAAAATGCTGGTGACGAAAAAAATGCTGATGACGAAAAATGACGAAAAATGCTGGTGACGAAAAAATGCTGGTGACGAAAAATGATGAAAAATGCTGGTGACGAAAAAATGCTGGTGACGAAAAATGCTGGTGACGAAAAAAATGCTGGTGACGAAAAATGACGAAAAATGCTGGTGAAGAAAAAATGCTGGTGACGAAAAATGGCGAAAAATGCTGGTGACGAAAAAATACTGGTGACGAAAAAATGCAGGTGACGAAAAATGACGAAAGATGCTGGTGACAAAAAAAATGCTGGTGACCAAAAATGACAAAAAAATGCTGGTGACGAAAAATGACGAAAAATGCTGGTGACAAAAAAAATGCTGGTGACCAAAAATGACGAAAAATGCTGGTGACGAAAAAATGCTGGTGACGAAAAAATGCAGGTGACGAAAAATGACGAAAGATGCTGGTGACGAAAAATGACAAAAAAATGCTGGTGACGAAGAATGACGAAAAATGCTGGTGACGAAAAATTACGAATAATGCTGGTGACGAAAAAATGCTGGTGACGAAAAATGACGAAAGATGCTGGTGACGAAAAATGACAAAAAAATGCTGGTGACGAAAAATGACGAAAAATGCTGGTGACAAAAAAAATGCTGGTGACCAAAAATGACGAAAAATGCTGGTGACGAAAAAATGCTGGTGACGAAAAATGACGAAAAATGCTGGTGACGAAAAATAACGAAAGATGCTGGTGACGAAAAATGACGAAAAAATGCTGGTGACGAAAAATGATGAAAAATGCTGGTGACGAAAAAATGCTGGTGACGAAAAATGACGAAAGATGCTGGTGACGAAAAATGACAAAAAAATGCTGGTGACGAAAAATGACGAAAAATGCTGGTGACAAAAATGACGAAAAATGACGAAAAATGCTGGTGACGAAAAAATGCTGGTGACGAAAAATGACGAAAAATGCTGGTGACGAAAAATGCTGGTGACGAAAAAAATACTGGTGACGAAAAATGACGAAAAATGCTGGTGACGAAAAATGACGAAAAATGCTGGTGACGAAAAAATGCTGGTGACGAAAAATGATGAAAAATGCTGGTGACGAAAAAATGCTGGTGACGAAAAATGCTGGTGACGAAGAAAATGCTGGTGACGAAAAATGACGAAAAATGCTGGTGAAGAAAAAATGCTGGTGACGAAAAATGCCGAAAAATGCTGGTGACGAAAAAATACTGGTGACGAAAAAATGCAGGTGACGAAAAATGACGAAAGATGCTGGTGACGAAAAATGACAAAAAAATGCTGGTGACGAAAAATGACGAAAAATGCTGGTGACAAAAAAAATGCTGGTGACCAAAAATGACGAAAAATGCTGGTGACGATAAAATGCTGGTGACGAAAAATGACGAAAAATGCTGGTGACGAGAAATAACGAAAGATGCTGGTGACGAAAAATGACGAAAGATGCTGGTGACGAAAAATGACGAAAAAATGCTGGTGACGAAAAATGATGAAAAATGCTGGTGACGAAAAATGCTGGTGACGAAAAAAATGCTGATGACGAAAAATGACGAAAAATGCTGGTGACGAAAAAATGCTGGTGACGAAAAATGATGAAAAATGCTGGTGACGAAAAAATGCTGGTGACGAAAAATGCTGGTGACGAAAAAAATGCTGGTGACAAAAAATGACGAAAAATGCTGGTGACGAAAAAATGCTGGTGACGAAAAATGACGAAAAATGCTGGTGACGAAAAAATGCTGGTGACGAAAAATGATGAAAAATGCTGGTGACGAAAAAATGCTGGTGACGAAAAATGCTGGTGACGAAAAATGATGAAAACATGCTGGTGACGAAAAAGTGACGAAAAATGCTGGTGAAGAAAAAATGCTGGTGACGAAAAATGCCGAAAAAATGCTGGTGACGAAAAATGATGAAAAATGCTGGTGACGAAAAAATGCAGGTGACGAAAAATGCTGGTGACGGAAAAAATGCTGGTGACGAAAAATGATGAAAAATGCTGGTGACGAAAAATGCTGGTGACGAAAAATGATGAAAAATGCTGGTGACGAAAAATGACGAAAAATGCTGGTGACAAAAAAAATGCTGGTGACCAAAAATGACGAAAAATGCTGGTGACGAAAAAATGCTGGTGACGAAAAAATGCAGGTGACGAAAAATGACGAAAGATGCTGGTGACGAAAAATGACAAAAAAATGCTGGTGACGAAGAATGACGAAAAATGCTGGTGACGAAAAATTACGAATAATGCTGGTGACGAAAAAATGCTGGTGACGAAAAATGACGAAAGATGCTGGTGACGAAAAATGACAAAAAAATGCTGGTGACGAAAAATGACGAAAAATGCTGGTGACGAAAAAATGCTGGTGACGAAAAATGACGAAAAATGCTGGTGACAAAAAAAATGCTGGTGACCAAAAATGACGAAAAATGCTGGTGACGAAAAAATGCTGGTGACGAAAAATGACGAAAAATGCTGGTGACGAAAAATAACGAAAGATGCTGGTGACGAAAAATGACGAAAAAATGCTGGTGACGAAAAATGATGAAAAATGCTGGTGACGAAAAAATGCTGGTGACGAAAAATGACGAAAGATGCTGGTGACGAAAAATGACAAAAAAATGCTGGTGACGAAAAATGACGAAAAATGCTGGTGACAAAAATGACGAAAAATGACGAAAAATGCTGGTGACGAAAAAATGCTGGTGACGAAAAATGACGAAAAATGCTGGTGACGAAAAATGCTGGTGACGAAAAAAATACTGGTGACGAAAAATGACGAAAAATGCTGGTGACGAAAAATGACGAAAAATGCTGGTGACGAAAAAATGCTGGTGACGAAAAATGATGAAAAATGCTGGTGACGAAAAAATGCTGGTGACGAAAAATGCTGGTGACGAAGAAAATGCTGGTGACGAAAAATGCCGAAAAATGCTGGTGACGAAAAAATACTGGTGACGAAAAAATGCAGGTGACGAAAAATGACGAAAGATGCTGGTGACGAAAAATGACAAAAAAATGCTGGTGACGAAAAATGACGAAAAATGCTGGTGACAAAAAAAATGCTGGTGACCAAAAATGACGAAAAATGCTGGTGACGATAAAATGCTGGTGACGAAAAATGACGAAAAATGCTGGTGACGAGAAATAACGAAAGATGCTGGTGACGAAAAATGACGAAAGATGCTGGTGACGAAAAATGACGAAAAAATGCTGGTGACGAAAAATGATGAAAAATGCTGGTGACGAAAAAATGCTGGTGACGAAAAATGACGAAAGATGCTGGTGACGAAAACTGACAAAAAAATGCTGGTGACGAAAAATGACGAAAAATGCTGGTGACAAAAATGACGAAAAATGACGAAAAATGCTGGTGACGAAAAAATGCTGGTGACGAAAAATGACGAAAAATGCTGGTGACGAAAAATGCTGGTGACGAAAAAAATACTGGTGACGAAAAATGACGAAAAATGCTGGTGACGAAAAATGACGAAAAATGCTGGTGACGAAAAAATGCTGGTGACGAAAAATGCTGGTGACGAAAAAAATGCTGGTGACGAAAAATGACGAAAAATGCTGGTGAAGAAAAAATGCTGGTGACGAAAAATGCCGAAAAATGCTGGTGACGAAAAAATACTGGTGACGAAAAATGACTAAAAATGCTGGTGACGAAAAATGACGAAAAATGCTGGTGACGAAAAAATGCTGGTGACGAAAAATGATGAAAAATGCTGGTGACGAAAAATGCTGGTGACGAAAAAAATGCTGGTGACGAAAAATGACGAAAAGTGCTGGTGAAGAAAAAATGCTGGTGACGAAAAATGGCGAAAAATGCTGGTGACGAAAAAATACTGGTGACGAAAAATTACTAAAAATGCTGGTGACGAAAACATGCTGGTGACGAAAAATGGCGAAAAATGCTGGTGACGAAAAAATGCTGGTGACGAAAAATGACGAAAGATGCTGGTGACGAAAAATGACGAAAAAATGCTGGTGAAGAAAAATGATGAAAAATGCTGGTGACGAAAAAATGCAGGTGACGAAAAATGCTGGTGACGAAAAAATGCAGGTGACGAAAAATGCTGGTGACGAAAAAATGCTGGTGACAAAAAATGACGAAAAATGCTGGTGACGAAAAAAATGCTGGTGACGAAAAATGACGAAAAATGCTGGTGACGAAAAAATACTGGTGACGAAAAATGACTAAAAATGCTGGTGACGAAAACATGCTGGTGACGAAAAATGACGAAAAATGCTGGTGACGAAAAATGCTGGTGACGAAAAAAATGCTGATGACGAAAAATGACGAAAAATGCTGGTGACGAAAAATGATGAAAAATGCTGGTGACGAAAAAATGCTGGTGACGAAAAATGCTGGTGACGAAAAAAATGCTGGTGACGAAAAATGACGAAAAATGCTGGTGAGGAAAAAATACTGGTGACGAAAAATGACTAAAAATGCTGGTGACGAAAACATGCTGGTGACGAAAAATGACGAAAAATGCTGGTGACGAAAAATGCTGGTGACGAAAAAAATGCTGATGACGAAAAATGACGAAAAATGCTGGTGACGAAAAAATGCTGGTGACGAAAAATGATGAAAAATGCTGGTGACGAAAAAATGCTGGTGACGAAAAATGCTGGTGACGAAAAAAATGCTGGTGACGAAAAATGACGAAAAATGCTGGTGAAGAAAAAATGCTGGTGACGAAAAATGGCGAAAAATGCTGGTGACGAAAAAATACTGGTGACGAAAAATGACTAAAAATGCTGGTGACGAAAACATGCTGGTGACGAAAAATGGCGAAAAATGCTGGTGACGAAAAATGACGAAAAATGCTGGTGACGAAAAATGCTGGTGACGAAAAAAATGCTGATGACGAAAAATGACGAAAAATGCTGGTGACGAAAAAATGCTGGTGACGAAAAATGATGAAAAATGCTGGTGACGAAAAAATGCTGGTGACGAAAAATGCTGGTGACGAAAAAAATGCTGGTGACGAAAAATGACGAAAAATGCTGGTGAAGAAAAAATGCTGGTGACGAAAAATGGCGAAAAATGCTGGTGACGAAAAAATACTGGTGACGAAAAATGACTAAAAATGCTGGTGACGAAAACATGCTGGTGACGAAAAATGGCGAAAAATGCTGGTGACGAAAAAATGCTGGTGACGAAAAATGACGAAAGATGCTGGTGACGAAAAATGACGAAAAAATGCTGGTGACGAAGAATGATGAAAAATGCTGGTGACGAAAAAATGCTGGTGACGAAAAATGACGAAAGATGCTGGTGACGAAAAATGACGAAAAAATGCTGGTGACGAAAAATGATGAAAAATGCTGGTGACGAAAAAATGCAGGTGACGAAAAATGCTGGTGACGGAAAAAATGCTGGTGACAAAAAATGACGAAAAATGCTGGTGACGAAAAAATGCTGGTGACGAAAAATGACGAAAAATGCTGGTGACGAAAAAATGCTGGTGACGAAAAATGATGAAAAATGCTGGTGACGAAAAAATGCTGGTGACGAAAAATGCTGGTGACGAAAAATGATGAAAACATGCTGGTGACGAAAAAGTGACGAAAAATGCTGGTGAAGAAAAAATGCTGGTGACGAAAAATGCCGAAAAAATGCTGGTGACGAAAAATGATGAAAAATGCTGGTGACGAAAAAATGCAGGTGACGAAAAATGCTGGTGACGGAAGAAATGCTGGTGACGAAAAATGATGAAAAATGCTGGTGACGAAAAATGCTGGTGACGAAAAATGATGAAAAATGCTGGTGACGAAAAATGACGAAAAATGCTGGTGAAGAAAAAATGCTGGTGACGAAAAATGCCGAAAAATGCTGGTGACGAAAAAATACTGGTGACGAAAAAAATACTGGTGACGAAAAATGACGAAAAATGCTTGTGACGAAAAATGACGAAAAATGCTGGTGACGAAAAAATGCTGGTGACGAAAAATGATGAAAAATGCTGGTGACGAAAAAATGCTGGTGACGAAAAATGCTGGTGACGAAAAAAATGCTGGTGACGAAAAATGACGAAAAATGCTGGTGAAGAAAAAATGCTGGTGACGAAAAATGGCGAAAAATGCTGGTGACGAAAAAATACTGGTGACGAAAAATGACTAAAAATGCTGGTGACGAAAACATGCTGGTGACGAAAAATGGCGAAAAATGCTGGTGACGAAAAAATGCTGGTGACGAAAAATGACGAAAGATGCTGGTGACGAAAAATGACGAAAAAATGCTGGTGACGAAAAATGATGAAAAATGCTGGTGACGAAAAAATGCAGGTGACGAAAAAATGCAGGTGACGAAAAATGCTGGTGACGAAAAAATGCTGGTGACAAAAAATGACGAAAAATGCTGGTGACGAAAAAATGCTGGTGACGAAAAATGATGAAAAATGCTGGTGACGAAAAAATGCTGGTGACGAAAAATGGCGAAAAATGCTGGTGACGAAAAAATGCTGGTGACGAAAAATGACGAAAGATGCTGGTGACGAAAAATGACGAAAAAATGCTGGTGACGAAAAATGATGAAAAATGCTGGTGACGAAAAAATGCAGGTGACGAAAAAATGCAGGTGACGAAAAATGCTGGTGACGAAAAAATGCTGGTGACAAAAAATGACGAAAAATGCTGGTGACGAAAAAATGCTGGTGACGAAAAATGATGAAAAATGCTGGTGACGAAAAAATGCTGGTGACGAAAAATGGCGAAAAATGCTGGTGACGAAAAAATGCTGGTGACGAAAAATGACGAAAAAATTGCTGATGACGAAAAATGACGAAAAATGCTGGTGACGAAAAAATGCTGGTGACGAAAAATGATGAAAAATGCTGGTGACGAAAAAATGCTGGTGACGAAAAATGCTGGTGACGAAAAAAATGCTGGTGACGAAAAATGACGAAAAATGCTGGTGACGAAAAAATACTGGTGACGAAAAAAATACTGGTGACGAAAAATGACTAAAAATGCTGGTGACGAAAACATGCTGGTGACGAAAAATGACGAAAAATGCTGGTGACGAAAAAATACTGGTGACGAAAAAAATACTGGTGACGAAAAATGACGAAAAATGCTTGTGACGAAAAATGACGAAAAATGCTGGTGACGAAAAAATGCTGGTGACGAAAAATGATGAAAAATGCTGGTGACGAAAAAATGCTGGTGACGAAAAATGCTGGTGACGAAAAAAATGCTGGTGACGAAAAATGACGAAAAATGCTGGTGAAGAAAAAATGCTGGTGACGAAAAATGGCGAAAAATGCTGGTGACGAAAAAATACTGGTGACGAAAAATGACTAAAAATGCTAGTGACGAAAACATGCTGGTGACGAAAAATGGCGAAAAATGCTGGTGACGAAAAAATGCTGGTGACGAAAAATGACGAAAGATGCTGGTGACGAAAAATGACGAAAAAATGCTGGTGACGAAAAATGATGAAAAATGCTGGTGACGAAAAAATGCAGGTGACGAAAAAATGCAGGTGACGAAAAATGCTGGTGACGAAAAAATGCTGGTGACAAAAAATGACGAAAAATGCTGGTGACGAAAAAATGCTGGTGACGAAAAATGATGAAAAATGCTGGTGACGAAAAAATGCTGGTGACGAAAAATGGCGAAAAATGCTGGTGACGAAAAAATGCTGGTGACGAAAAATGACGAAAAAATTGCTGATGACGAAAAATGACGAAAAATGCTGGTGACGAAAAATGATGAAAAATGCTGGTGACGAAAAAATGCTGGTGACGAAAAATGCTGGTGACGAAAAAAATGCTGGTGACAAAAAATGACGAAAAATGCTGGTGAAGAAAAAATGCTGGTGACGAAAAATGGCGAAAAATGCTGGTGACGAAAAAATACTGGTGACGAAAAATGACTAAAAATGCTGGTGACGAAAACATGCTGGTGACGAAAAATGGCGAAAAATGCTGGTGACGAAAAAATGCTGGTGACGAAAAATGACGAAAGATGCTGGTGACGAAAACATGCTGGTGACGAAAAATGACGAAAAATGCTGGTGACGAAAAATGCTGGTGACGAAAAAAATGCTGATGACGAAAAATGACGAAAAATGCTGGTGACGAAAAAATGCTGGTGACGAAAAATGATGAAAAATGCTGGTGACGAAAAAATGCTGGTGACGAAAAATGCTGGTGACGAAAAAAAAGCTGGTTACGAAAAATGACGAAAAATGCTGGTGACGAAAAAATACTGGTGACGAAAAATGACTAAAAATGCTGGTGACGAAAACATGCTGGTGACGAAAAATGACGAAAAATGCTGGTGACGAAAAATGCTGGTGACGAAAAAAATGCTGATGACGAAAAATGACGAAAAATGCTGGTGACGAAAAAATGCTGGTGACGAAAAATGATGAAAAATGCTGGTGACGAAAAAATGCTGGTGACGAAAAATGCTGGTGACGAAAAAAATGCTGGTGACGAAAAATGACGAAAAATGCTGGTGAAGAAAAAATGCTGGTGACGAAAAATGGCGAAAAATGCTGGTGACGAAAAAATGCTGGTGACGAAAAATGACGAAAGATGCTGGTGACGAAAAATGACGAAAAAATGCTGGTGACGAAGAATGATGAAAAATGCTGGTGACGAAAAAATGCTGGTGACGAAAAATGACGAAAGATGCTGGTGACGAAAAATGACGAAAAAATGCTGGTGACGAAAAATGACAAAAAATGCTGGTGACGAAAAAATGCTGGTGACGAAAAATGATGAAAAATGCTGGTGACGAAAAATGCTGGTGACGAAAAATGATGAAAAATGCTGGTGACCAAAAATGCCGAAAAATGCTGGTGAAGAAAAAATGCTGGTGACGAAAAATGCCGAAAAATGCTGGTGACGAAAAAATACTGGTGACGAAAAAAATACTGGTGACGAAAAATGACGAAAAATGCTGGTGACGAAAAATGACGAAAAATGCTGGTGACGAAAAATGCTGGTGACGAAAAAAATGCTGGTGACGAAAAATGACGAAAATGCTGGTGACAAAAAATGCTGGTGACAAAAAAAATGCTGGTGACCAAAAATGACGAAAAATGCTGGTGACAAAAAATGACGAAAAATGCTGGTGACGAAAAATGCTGGTGACGAAAAAAATGCTGGTGACGAAAAATGACGAAAAATGCTGGTGAAGCAAAAATGCTGGTGACGAAAAATGGCGAAAAATGCTGGTGACGAAAAAATGCTGGTGACGAAAAATGACGAAAATGCTGGTGACGAAAAATGCTGGTGACAAAAAAAATGCTGGTGACCAAAAATGACGAAAAATGCTGGTGACAAAAAATGACGAAAAATGCTGGTGACGAAAAATGCTGGTGACGAAAAAAATGCTGGTGACGAAAAATGACGAAAAATGCTGGTGAAGCAAAAATGCTGGTGACGAAAAATGGCGAAAAATTCTGGTGACGAAAAAATGCTGGTGACGAAAAATGACGAAAGATGCTGGTGACGAAAAAATGCTGGTGACGAAAAATGATGAAAAATGCTGGTGACGAAAAAATGCTGGTGACGAAAAATGACGAAAGATGCTGGTGACGAAAAATGACGAAAAAATGCTGGTGACGAAAAATGATGAAAAATGCTGGTGACGAAAAAATGCAGGTGACGAAAAATGCTGGTGACGAAAGAATGCTGGTGACAAAAAATGACGAAAAATGCTGGTGACGAAAAAATGCTGGTGACGAAAAATGACGAAAAATGCTGGTGACGAAAAATGCTGGTGACGAAAAATGCTGGTGACGAAAAAAATGCTGGTGACGAAAATTGACGAAAAATGCTGGTGACGAAAAATGCTGGTGACGAAAAAAATGCTGGTGACGAAAAAATGCTGGTGACGAAAAATGACAAAAAAATTCTGGTGACGAAAAATGACTAAAAATGCTGGTGACGAAAAAATGCTGTTGACGAAGAATGACGAAAAATGCTGGTGACGAAAAATGACGAAAAATGCTGGTGACAAAAAATGACGAAAAATGCTGGTGACGAAAAATGACGAAAGATGCTGGTGACGAAAAAATGCTGGTGACGAAAAATGCTGGTGACAAAAAATGACGAAAAATGCTGGTGACGAAAAAATGCTGGTGACGAAAAATGCTGGTGACGAAGAAAATGCTGGTGACGAAAAATGACGAAAAATGCTGGTGAAGAAAAAATGCTGGTGACGAAAAATGCCGAAAAATGCTGGTGACGAAAAAATACTGGTGACGAAAAAATGCAGGTGACGAAAAATGACGAAAGATGCTGGTGACGAAAAATGACAAAAAAATGCTGGTGACGAAAAATGACGAAAAATGCTGGTGACAAAAAAAATGCTGGTGACCAAAAATGACGAAAAATGCTGGTGACGATAAAATGCTGGTGACGAAAAATGACGAAAAATGCTGGTGACGAGAAATAACGAAAGATGCTGGTGACGAAAAATGACGAAAGATGCTGGTGACGAAAAATGACGAAAAAATGCTGGTGACGAAAAATGATGAAAAATGCTGGTGACGAAAAAATGCTGGTGACGAAAAATGACGAAAGATGCTGGTGACAAAAATGACGAAAAATGACGAAAAATGCTGGTGACGAAAAAATACTGGTGACGAAAAATGACTAAAAATGCTGGTGACGAAAAATGACCAAAAATGCTGGTGAGGAAAAAATGCTGGTGACGAAAAATGATGAAAAATGCTGGTGACGAAAAATGCTGGTGACGAAAAAAATGCTGGTGACGAAAAATGACGAAAAGTGCTGGTGAAGAAAAAATGCTGGTGACGAAAAATGGCGAAAAATGCTGGTGACGAAAAAATACTGGTGACGAAAAATTACTAAAAATGCTGGTGACGAAAACATGCTGGTGACGAAAAATGGCGAAAAATGCTGGTGACGAAAAATGACGAAAGATGCTGGTGACGAAAAATGACGAAAAAATGCTGGTGAAGAAAAATGATGAAAAATGCTGGTGACGAAAAAATGCAGGTGACGAAAAATGCTGGTGACGAAAAAATGCAGGTGACGAAAAATGCTGGTGACGAAAAAATGCTGGTGACAAAAAATGACGAAAAATGCTGGTGACGAAAAAAATGCTGGTGACGAAAAATGACGAAAAAGGCTGGTGACGAAAAAATACTGGTGACGAAAAATGACTAAAAATGCTGGTGACGAAAACATGCTGGTGACGAAAAATGACGAAAAATGCTGGTGACGAAAAATGCTGGTGACGAAAAAAATGCTGATGACGAAAAATGACGAAAAATGCTGGTGACGAAAAATGATGAAAAATGCTGGTGACGAAAAAATGCTGGTGACGAAAAATGCTGGTGACGAAAAATGACGAAAAATGCTGGTGACGAAAAAATACTGGTGACGAAAAATGACTAAAAATGCTGGTGACGAAAACATGCTGGTGACGAAAAATGACGAAAAATGCTGGTGACGAAAAATGCTGGTGACGAAAAATGACCAAAAATGCTGGTGAGGAAAAAATGCTGGTGACGAAAAATGATGAAAAATGCTGGTGACGAAAAATGCTGGTGACGAAAAAAATGCTGGTGACGAAAAATGACGAAAAGTGCTGGTGAAGAAAAAATGCTGGTGACGAAAAATGGCGAAAAATGCTGGTGACGAAAAAATACTGGTGACGAAAAATTACTAAAAATGCTGGTGACGAAAACATGCTGGTGACGAAAAATGGCGAAAAATGCTGGTGACGAAAAATGACGAAAGATGCTGGTGACGAAAAATGACGAAAAAATGCTGGTGAAGAAAAATGATGAAAAATGCTGGTGACGAAAAAATGCAGGTGACGAAAAATGCTGGTGACGAAAAAATGCAGGTGACGAAAAATGCTGGTGACGAAAAAATGCTGGTGACAAAAAATGACGAAAAATGCTGGTGACGAAAAAAATGCTGGTGACGAAAAATGACGAAAAAGGCTGGTGACGAAAAAATACTGGTGACGAAAAATGACTAAAAATGCTGGTGACGAAAACATGCTGGTGACGAAAAATGACGAAAAATGCTGGTGACGAAAAATGCTGGTGACGAAAAAAATGCTGATGACGAAAAATGACGAAAAATGCTGGTGACGAAAAATGATGAAAAATGCTGGTGACGAAAAAATGCTGGTGACGAAAAATGCTGGTGACGAAAAATGACGAAAAATGCTGGTGACGAAAAAATACTGGTGACGAAAAATGACTAAAAATGCTGGTGACGAAAACATGCTGGTGACGAAAAATGACGAAAAATGCTGGTGACGAAAAATGCTGGTGACGAAAAAAATGCTGATGACGAAAAATGACGAAAAATGCTGGTGACGAAAAAATGCTGGTGACGAAAAATGATGAAAAATGCTGGTGACGAAAAAATGCTGGTGACGAAAAATGCTGGTGACGAAAAAAATGCTGGTGACAAAAAATGACGAAAAATGCTGGTGACGAAAAAATGCTGGTGACGAAAAATGACGAAAAATGCTGGTGACGAAAAAATGCTGGTGACGAAAAATGATGAAAAATGCTGGTGACGAAAAAATGCTGGTGACGAAAAATGCTGGTGACGAAAAATGATGAAAACATGCTGGTGACGAAAAAGTGACGAAAAATGCTGGTGAAGAAAAAATGCTGGTGACGAAAAATGCCGAAAAAATGCTGGTGACGAAAAATGATGAAAAATGCTGGTGACGAAAAAATGCAGGTGACGAAAAATGCTGGTGACGGAAAAAATGCTGGTGACGAAAAATGATGAAAAATGCTGGTGACGAAAAATGCTGGTGACGAAAAATGATGAAAAATGCTGGTGACGAAAAATGACGAAAAATGCTGGTGACAAAAAAAATGCTGGTGACCAAAAATGACGAAAAATGCTGGTGACGAAAAAATGCTGGTGACGAAAAAATGCAGGTGACGAAAAATGACGAAAGATGCTGGTGACGAAAAATGACAAAAAAATGCTGGTGACGAAGAATGACGAAAAATGCTGGTGACGAAAAATTACGAATAATGCTGGTGACGAAAAAATGCTGGTGACGAAAAATGACGAAAGATGCTGGTGACGAAAAATGACAAAAAAATGCTGGTGACGAAAAATGACGAAAAATGCTGGTGACGAAAAAATGCTGGTGACGAAAAATGACGAAAAATGCTGGTGACAAAAAAAATGCTGGTGACCAAAAATGACGAAAAATGCTGGTGACGAAAAAATGCTGGTGACGAAAAATGACGAAAAATGCTGGTGACGAAAAATAACGAAAGATGCTGGTGACGAAAAATGACGAAAAAATGCTGGTGACGAAAAATGATGAAAAATGCTGGTGACGAAAAAATGCTGGTGACGAAAAATGACGAAAGATGCTGGTGACGAAAAATGACAAAAAAATGCTGGTGACGAAAAATGACGAAAAATGCTGGTGACAAAAATGACGAAAAATGACGAAAAATGCTGGTGACGAAAAAATGCTGGTGACGAAAAATGACGAAAAATGCTGGTGACGAAAAATGCTGGTGACGAAAAAAATACTGGTGACGAAAAATGACGAAAAATGCTGGTGACGAAAAATGACGAAAAATGCTGGTGACGAAAAAATGCTGGTGACGAAAAATGATGAAAAATGCTGGTGACGAAAAAATGCTGGTGACGAAAAATGCTGGTGACGAAGAAAATGCTGGTGACGAAAAATGCCGAAAAATGCTGGTGACGAAAAAATACTGGTGACGAAAAAATGCAGGTGACGAAAAATGACGAAAGATGCTGGTGACGAAAAATGACAAAAAAATGCTGGTGACGAAAAATGACGAAAAATGCTGGTGACAAAAAAAATGCTGGTGACCAAAAATGACGAAAAATGCTGGTGACGATAAAATGCTGGTGACGAAAAATGACGAAAAATGCTGGTGACGAGAAATAACGAAAGATGCTGGTGACGAAAAATGACGAAAGATGCTGGTGACGAAAAATGACGAAAAAATGCTGGTGACGAAAAATGATGAAAAATGCTGGTGACGAAAAAATGCTGGTGACGAAAAATGACGAAAGATGCTGGTGACGAAAACTGACAAAAAAATGCTGGTGACGAAAAATGACGAAAAATGCTGGTGACAAAAATGACGAAAAATGACGAAAAATGCTGGTGACGAAAAAATGCTGGTGACGAAAAATGACGAAAAATGCTGGTGACGAAAAATGCTGGTGACGAAAAAAATACTGGTGACGAAAAATGACGAAAAATGCTGGTGACGAAAAATGACGAAAAATGCTGGTGACGAAAAAATGCTGGTGACGAAAAATGCTGGTGACGAAAAAAATGCTGGTGACGAAAAATGACGAAAAATGCTGGTGAAGAAAAAATGCTGGTGACGAAAAATGCCGAAAAATGCTGGTGACGAAAAAATACTGGTGACGAAAAATGACTAAAAATGCTGGTGACGAAAAATGACGAAAAATGCTGGTGACGAAAAAATGCTGGTGACGAAAAATGATGAAAAATGCTGGTGACGAAAAATGCTGGTGACGAAAAAAATGCTGGTGACGAAAAATGACGAAAAGTGCTGGTGAAGAAAAAATGCTGGTGACGAAAAATGGCGAAAAATGCTGGTGACGAAAAAATACTGGTGACGAAAAATTACTAAAAATGCTGGTGACGAAAACATGCTGGTGACGAAAAATGGCGAAAAATGCTGGTGACGAAAAAATGCTGGTGACGAAAAATGACGAAAGATGCTGGTGACGAAAAATGACGAAAAAATGCTGGTGAAGAAAAATGATGAAAAATGCTGGTGACGAAAAAATGCAGGTGACGAAAAATGCTGGTGACGAAAAAATGCTGGTGACAAAAAATGACGAAAAATGCTGGTGACGAAAAAAATGCTGGTGACGAAAAATGACGAAAAATGCTGGTGACGAAAAAATACTGGTGACGAAAAATGACTAAAAATGCTGGTGACGAAAACATGCTGGTGACGAAAAATGACGAAAAATGCTGGTGACGAAAAATGCTGGTGACGAAAAAAATGCTGATGACGAAAAATGACGAAAAATGCTGGTGACGAAAAATGATGAAAAATGCTGGTGACGAAAAAATGCTGGTGACGAAAAATGCTGGTGACGAAAAAAATGCTGGTGACGAAAAATGACGAAAAATGCTGGTGAGGAAAAAATACTGGTGACGAAAAATGACTAAAAATGCTGGTGACGAAAACATGCTGGTGACGAAAAATGACGAAAAATGCTGGTGACGAAAAATGCTGGTGACGAAAAAAATGCTGATGACGAAAAATGACGAAAAATGCTGGTGACGAAAAAATGCTGGTGACGAAAAATGATGAAAAATGCTGGTGACGAAAAAATGCTGGTGACGAAAAATGCTGGTGACGAAAAAAATGCTGGTGACGAAAAATGACGAAAAATGCTGGTGAAGAAAAAATGCTGGTGACGAAAAATGGCGAAAAATGCTGGTGACGAAAAAATACTGGTGACGAAAAATGACTAAAAATGCTGGTGACGAAAACATGCTGGTGACGAAAAATGGCGAAAAATGCTGGTGACGAAAAATGACGAAAAATGCTGGTGACGAAAAATGCTGGTGACGAAAAAAATGCTGATGACGAAAAATGACGAAAAATGCTGGTGACGAAAAAATGCTGGTGACGAAAAATGATGAAAAATGCTGGTGACGAAAAAATGCTGGTGACGAAAAATGCTGGTGACGAAAAAAATGCTGGTGACGAAAAATGACGAAAAATGCTGGTGAAGAAAAAATGCTGGTGACGAAAAATGGCGAAAAATGCTGGTGACGAAAAAATACTGGTGACGAAAAATGACTAAAAATGCTGGTGACGAAAACATGCTGGTGACGAAAAATGGCGAAAAATGCTGGTGACGAAAAAATGCTGGTGACGAAAAATGACGAAAGATGCTGGTGACGAAAAATGACGAAAAAATGCTGGTGACGAAGAATGATGAAAAATGCTGGTGACGAAAAAATGCTGGTGACGAAAAATGACGAAAGATGCTGGTGACGAAAAATGACGAAAAAATGCTGGTGACGAAAAATGATGAAAAATGCTGGTGACGAAAAAATGCAGGTGACGAAAAATGCTGGTGACGGAAAAAATGCTGGTGACAAAAAATGACGAAAAATGCTGGTGACGAAAAAATGCTGGTGACGAAAAATGACGAAAAATGCTGGTGACGAAAAAATGCTGGTGACGAAAAATGATGAAAAATGCTGGTGACGAAAAAATGCTGGTGACGAAAAATGCTGGTGACGAAAAATGATGAAAACATGCTGGTGACGAAAAAGTGACGAAAAATGCTGGTGAAGAAAAAATGCTGGTGACGAAAAATGCCGAAAAAATGCTGGTGACGAAAAATGATGAAAAATGCTGGTGACGAAAAAATGCAGGTGACGAAAAATGCTGGTGACGGAAGAAATGCTGGTGACGAAAAATGATGAAAAATGCTGGTGACGAAAAATGCTGGTGACGAAAAATGATGAAAAATGCTGGTGACGAAAAATGACGAAAAATGCTGGTGAAGAAAAAATGCTGGTGACGAAAAATGCCGAAAAATGCTGGTGACGAAAAAATACTGGTGACGAAAAAAATACTGGTGACGAAAAATGACGAAAAATGCTTGTGACGAAAAATGACGAAAAATGCTGGTGACGAAAAAATGCTGGTGACGAAAAATGATGAAAAATGCTGGTGACGAAAAAATGCTGGTGACGAAAAATGCTGGTGACGAAAAAAATGCTGGTGACGAAAAATGACGAAAAATGCTGGTGAAGAAAAAATGCTGGTGACGAAAAATGGCGAAAAATGCTGGTGACGAAAAAATACTGGTGACGAAAAATGACTAAAAATGCTGGTGACGAAAACATGCTGGTGACGAAAAATGGCGAAAAATGCTGGTGACGAAAAAATGCTGGTGACGAAAAATGACGAAAGATGCTGGTGACGAAAAATGACGAAAAAATGCTGGTGACGAAAAATGATGAAAAATGCTGGTGACGAAAAAATGCAGGTGACGAAAAAATGCAGGTGACGAAAAATGCTGGTGACGAAAAAATGCTGGTGACAAAAAATGACGAAAAATGCTGGTGACGAAAAAATGCTGGTGACGAAAAATGATGAAAAATGCTGGTGACGAAAAAATGCTGGTGACGAAAAATGGCGAAAAATGCTGGTGACGAAAAAATGCTGGTGACGAAAAATGACGAAAGATGCTGGTGACGAAAAATGACGAAAAAATGCTGGTGACGAAAAATGATGAAAAATGCTGGTGACGAAAAAATGCAGGTGACGAAAAAATGCAGGTGACGAAAAATGCTGGTGACGAAAAAATGCTGGTGACAAAAAATGACGAAAAATGCTGGTGACGAAAAAATGCTGGTGACGAAAAATGATGAAAAATGCTGGTGACGAAAAAATGCTGGTGACGAAAAATGGCGAAAAATGCTGGTGACGAAAAAATGCTGGTGACGAAAAATGACGAAAAAATTGCTGATGACGAAAAATGACGAAAAATGCTGGTGACGAAAAAATGCTGGTGACGAAAAATGATGAAAAATGCTGGTGACGAAAAAATGCTGGTGACGAAAAATGCTGGTGACGAAAAAAATGCTGGTGACGAAAAATGACGAAAAATGCTGGTGACGAAAAAATACTGGTGACGAAAAATGACTAAAAATGCTGGTGACGAAAACATGCTGGTGACGAAAAATGACGAAAAATGCTGGTGACGAAAAAATACTGGTGACGAAAAAAATACTGGTGACGAAAAATGACGAAAAATGCTTGTGACGAAAAATGACGAAAAATGCTGGTGACGAAAAAATGCTGGTGACGAAAAATGATGAAAAATGCTGGTGACGAAAAAATGCTGGTGACGAAAAATGCTGGTGACGAAAAAAATGCTGGTGACGAAAAATGACGAAAAATGCTGGTGAAGAAAAAATGCTGGTGACGAAAAATGGCGAAAAATGCTGGTGACGAAAAAATACTGGTGACGAAAAATGACTAAAAATGCTGGTGACGAAAACATGCTGGTGACGAAAAATGGCGAAAAATGCTGGTGACGAAAAAATGCTGGTGACGAAAAATGACGAAAGATGCTGGTGACGAAAAATGACGAAAAAATGCTGGTGACGAAAAATGATGAAAAATGCTGGTGACGAAAAAATGCAGGTGACGAAAAAATGCAGGTGACGAAAAATGCTGGTGACGAAAAAATGCTGGTGACAAAAAATGACGAAAAATGCTGGTGACGAAAAAATGCTGGTGACGAAAAATGATGAAAAATGCTGGTGACGAAAAAATGCTGGTGACGAAAAATGGCGAAAAATGCTGGTGACGAAAAAATGCTGGTGACGAAAAATGACGAAAAAATTGCTGATGACGAAAAATGACGAAAAATGCTGGTGACGAAAAAATGCTGGTGACGAAAAATGATGAAAAATGCTGGTGACGAAAAAATGCTGGTGACGAAAAATGCTGGTGACGAAAAAAATGCTGGTGACAAAAAATGACGAAAAATGCTGGTGAAGAAAAAATGCTGGTGACGAAAAATGGCGAAAAATGCTGGTGACGAAAAAATACTGGTGACGAAAAATGACTAAAAATGCTGGTGACGAAAACATGCTGGTGACGAAAAATGGCGAAAAATGCTGGTGACGAAAAAATGCTGGTGACGAAAAATGACGAAAGATGCTGGTGACGAAAACATGCTGGTGACGAAAAATGACGAAAAATGCTGGTGACGAAAAATGCTGGTGACGAAAAAAATGCTGATGACGAAAAATGACGAAAAATGCTGGTGACGAAAAAATGCTGGTGACGAAAAATGATGAAAAATGCTGGTGACGAAAAAATGCTGGTGACGAAAAATGCTGGTGACGAAAAAAATGCTGGTGACGAAAAATGACGAAAAATGCTGGTGACGAAAAAATACTGGTGACGAAAAATGACTAAAAATGCTGGTGACGAAAACATGCTGGTGACGAAAAAAATGCTGATGACGAAAAATGACGAAAAATGCTGGTGACGAAAAAATGCTGGTGACGAAAAAATGCTGGTGACGAAAAATGATGAAAAATGCTGGTGACGAAAAAATGCTGGTGACGAAAAATGCTGGTGACGAAAAAAAAGCTGGTTACGAAAAATGACGAAAAATGCTGGTGACGAAAAAATACTGGTGACGAAAAATGACTAAAAATGCTGGTGACGAAAACATGCTGGTGACGAAAAATGACGAAAAATGCTGGTGACGAAAAATGCTGGTGACGAAAAAAATGCTGATGACGAAAAATGACGAAAAATGCTGGTGACGAAAAAATGCTGGTGACGAAAAATGATGAAAAATGCTGGTGACGAAAAAATGCTGGTGACGAAAAATGCTGGTGACGAAAAAAATGCTGGTGACGAAAAATGACGAAAAATGCTGGTGAAGAAAAAATGCTGGTGACGAAAAATGGCGAAAAATGCTGGTGACGAAAAAATGCTGGTGACGAAAAATGACGAAAGATGCTGGTGACGAAAAATGACGAAAAAATGCTGGTGACGAAGAATGATGAAAAATGCTGGTGACGAAAAAATGCTGGTGACGAAAAATGACGAAAGATGCTGGTGACGAAAAATGACGAAAGATGCTGGTGACGAAAAATGACGAAAAAATGCTGGTGACGAAAAATGATGAAAAATGCTGGTGACGAAAAAATGCAGGTGACGAAAAAATGCAGGTGACGAAAAATGCTGGTGACGAAAAAATGCTGGTGACAAAAAATGACGAAAAATGCTGGTGACGAAAAAATGCTGGTGACGAAAAATGATGAAAAATGCTGGTGACGAAAAAATGCTGGTGACGAAAAATGGCGAAAAATGCTGGTGACGAAAAAATGCTGGTGACGAAAAATGACGAAAGATGCTGGTGACGAAAAATGACGAAAAAATGCTGGTGACGAAAAATGATGAAAAATGCTGGTGACGAAAAAATGCAGGTGACGAAAAAATGCAGGTGACGAAAAATGCTGGTGACGAAAAAATGCTGGTGACAAAAAATGACGAAAAATGCTGGTGACGAAAAAATGCTGGTGACGAAAAATGATGAAAAATGCTGGTGACGAAAAAATGCTGGTGACGAAAAATGGCGAAAAATGCTGGTGACGAAAAAATGCTGGTGACGAAAAATGACGAAAAAATTGCTGATGACGAAAAATGACGAAAAATGCTGGTGACGAAAAAATGCTGGTGACGAAAAATGATGAAAAATGCTGGTGACGAAAAAATGCTGGTGACGAAAAATGCTGGTGACGAAAAAAATGCTGGTGACGAAAAATGACGAAAAATGCTGGTGACGAAAAAATACTGGTGACGAAAAATGACTAAAAATGCTGGTGACGAAAACATGCTGGTGACGAAAAATGACGAAAAATGCTGGTGACGAAAAAATACTGGTGACGAAAAAAATACTGGTGACGAAAAATGACGAAAAATGCTTGTGACGAAAAATGACGAAAAATGCTGGTGACGAAAAAATGCTGGTGACGAAAAATGATGAAAAATGCTGGTGACGAAAAAATGCTGGTGACGAAAAATGCTGGTGACGAAAAAAATGCTGGTGACGAAAAATGACGAAAAATGCTGGTGAAGAAAAAATGCTGGTGACGAAAAATGGCGAAAAATGCTGGTGACGAAAAAATACTGGTGACGAAAAATGACTAAAAATGCTGGTGACGAAAACATGCTGGTGACGAAAAATGGCGAAAAATGCTGGTGACGAAAAAATGCTGGTGACGAAAAATGACGAAAGATGCTGGTGACGAAAAATGACGAAAAAATGCTGGTGACGAAAAATGATGAAAAATGCTGGTGACGAAAAAATGCAGGTGACGAAAAAATGCAGGTGACGAAAAATGCTGGTGACGAAAAAATGCTGGTGACAAAAAATGACGAAAAATGCTGGTGACGAAAAAATGCTGGTGACGAAAAATGATGAAAAATGCTGGTGACGAAAAAATGCTGGTGACGAAAAATGGCGAAAAATGCTGGTGACGAAAAAATGCTGGTGACGAAAAATGACGAAAAAATTGCTGATGACGAAAAATGACGAAAAATGCTGGTGACGAAAAAATGCTGGTGACGAAAAATGATGAAAAATGCTGGTGACGAAAAAATGCTGGTGACGAAAAATGCTGGTGACGAAAAAAATGCTGGTGACAAAAAATGACGAAAAATGCTGGTGAAGAAAAAATGCTGGTGACGAAAAATGGCGAAAAATGCTGGTGACGAAAAAATACTGGTGACGAAAAATGACTAAAAATGCTGGTGACGAAAACATGCTGGTGACGAAAAATGGCGAAAAATGCTGGTGACGAAAAAATGCTGGTGACGAAAAATGACGAAAGATGCTGGTGACGAAAACATGCTGGTGACGAAAAATGACGAAAAATGCTGGTGACGAAAAATGCTGGTGACGAAAAAAATGCTGATGACGAAAAATGACGAAAAATGCTGGTGACGAAAAAATGCTGGTGACGAAAAATGATGAAAAATGCTGGTGACGAAAAAATGCTGGTGACGAAAAATGCTGGTGACGAAAAAAATGCTGGTGACGAAAAATGACGAAAAATGCTGGTGACGAAAAAATACTGGTGACGAAAAATGACTAAAAATGCTGGTGACGAAAACATGCTGGTGACGAAAAAAATGCTGATGACGAAAAATGACGAAAAATGCTGGTGACGAAAAAATGCTGGTGACGAAAAAATGCTGGTGACGAAAAATGATGAAAAATGCTGGTGACGAAAAAATGCTGGTGACGAAAAATGCTGGTGACGAAAAAAAAGCTGGTTACGAAAAATGACGAAAAATGCTGGTGACGAAAAAATACTGGTGACGAAAAATGACTAAAAATGCTGGTGACGAAAACATGCTGGTGACGAAAAATGACGAAAAATGCTGGTGACGAAAAATGCTGGTGACGAAAAAAATGCTGATGACGAAAAATGACGAAAAATGCTGGTGACGAAAAAATGCTGGTGACGAAAAATGATGAAAAATGCTGGTGACGAAAAAATGCTGGTGACGAAAAATGCTGGTGACGAAAAAAATGCTGGTGACGAAAAATGACGAAAAATGCTGGTGAAGAAAAAATGCTGGTGACGAAAAATGGCGAAAAATGCTGGTGACGAAAAAATGCTGGTGACGAAAAATGACGAAAGATGCTGGTGACGAAAAATGACGAAAAAATGCTGGTGACGAAGAATGATGAAAAATGCTGGTGACGAAAAAATGCTGGTGACGAAAAATGACGAAAGATGCTGGTGACGAAAAATGACGAAAAAATGCTGGTGACGAAAAATGACAAAAAATGCTGGTGACGAAAAAATGCTGGTGACGAAAAATGATGAAAAATGCTGGTGACGAAAAATGCTGGTGACGAAAAATGATGAAAAATGCTGGTGACCAAAAATGCCGAAAAATGCTGGTGAAGAAAAAATGCTGGTGACGAAAAATGCCGAAAAATGCTGGTGACGAAAAAATACTGGTGACGAAAAAAATACTGGTGACGAAAAATGACGAAAAATGCTGGTGACGAAAAATGACGAAAAATGCTGGTGACGAAAAATGCTGGTGACGAAAAAAATGCTGGTGACGAAAAATGACGAAAATGCTGGTGACAAAAAATGCTGGTGACAAAAAAAATGCTGGTGACCAAAAATGACGAAAAATGCTGGTGACAAAAAATGACGAAAAATGCTGGTGACGAAAAATGCTGGTGACGAAAAAAATGCTGGTGACGTAAAATGACGAAAAATGCTGGTGACGAAAAATGACGAAAAATGCTGGTGAAGCAAAAATGCTGGTGACGAAAAATGGCGAAAAATGCTGGTGACGAAAAAATGCTGGTGACGAAAAATGACGAAAATGCTGGTGACGAAAAATGCTGGTGACAAAAAAAATGCTGGTGACCAAAAATGACGAAAAATGCTGGTGACAAAAAATGACGAAAAATGCTGGTGACGAAAAATGCTGGTGACGAAAAAAATGCTGGTGACGAAAAATGACGAAAAATGCTGGTGAAGCAAAAATGCTGGTGACGAAAAATGGCGAAAAATTCTGGTGACGAAAAAATGCTGGTGACGAAAAATGACGAAAGATGCTGGTGACGAAAAAATGCTGGTGACGAAAAATGATGAAAAATGCTGGTGACGAAAAAATGCTGGTGACGAAAAATGACGAAAGATGCTGGTGACGAAAAATGACGAAAAAATGCTGGTGACGAAAAATGATGAAAAATGCTGGTGACGAAAAAATGCAGGTGACGAAAAATGCTGGTGACGAAAGAATGCTGGTGACAAAAAATGACGAAAAATGCTGGTGACGAAAAAATGCTGGTGACGAAAAATGACGAAAAATGCTGGTGACGAAAAATGCTGGTGACGAAAAATGCTGGTGACGAAAAAAATGCTGGTGACGAAAATTGACGAAAAATGCTGGTGACGAAAAATGCTGGTGACGAAAAAAATGCTGGTGACGAAAAAATGCTGGTGACGAAAAATGACAAAAAAATGCTGGTGACGAAAAATGACTAAAAATGCTGGTGACGAAAAAATGCTGTTGACGAAGAATGACGAAAAATGCTGGTGACGAAAAATGACGAAAAATGCTGGTGACAAAAAATGACGAAAAATGCTGGTGACGAAAAATGACGAAAGATGCTGGTGACGAAAAAATGCTGGTGACGAAAAATGCTGGTGACAAAAAATGACGAAAAATGCTGGTGACGAAAAATGCTGGTGACGAAAAAAATGCTGGTGACGAAAAATGACGAAAAATGCTGGTGACGAAAAATGACGAAAAATGCTGGTGAAGCAAAAATGCTGGTGACGAAAAATGGCGAAAAATGCTGGTGACGAAAAAATGCTGGTGACAAAAAAATGCTGGTGACGAAAAATGACGAAAGATGCTGGTGACGAAAAATGACGAAAAAATGCTGGTGACGAAAAATGATGAAAAATGTTATTGACGAAAAAATGCAGGTGACGAAAAATGACGAAAGATGCTGGTGACGAAAAATGACAAAAAAATGCTGGTGACGAAAAATGACGAAAAATGCTGGTGACGAAAAAATGCTGGTGACGAAAAATGACGAAAAATGCTGGTGACGAAAAATAACGAAAGATGCTGGTGACGAAAAATGACGAAAAAATGCTGGTGACGAAAAATGATGAAAAATGCTGGTGACGAAAAAATGCTGGTGACGAAAAATGACGAAAGATGCTGGTGACGAAAAAAATGCTGGTGACGAAAAATGACGAAAAATGCTGGTGAAGAAAAAATGCTGGTGACGAAAAATGGCGAAAAATGCTGGTGACGAAAAAATACTGGTGACGAAAAATGACTAAAAATGCTGGTGACGAAAACATGCTGGTGACGAAAAATGGCGAAAAATGCTGGTGACGAAAAAATGCTGGTGACGAAAAATGACGAAAGATGCTGGTGACGAAAAATGACGAAAAAATGCTGGTGACGAAAAATGACGAAAAATGCTGGTGAAGAGAAAATGCTGGTGACGAAAAATGCCGAAAAATGCTGGTGACGAAAAAATACTGGTGACGAAAAATGACTAAAAATGCTGGTGACGAAAAATGACGAAAAATGCTGGTGACGAAAAAATGCTGGTGACGAAAAATGATGAAAAATGCTGGTGACGAAAAATGCTGGTGACGAAAAAAATGCTGGTGACGAAAAATGACGAAAAGTGCTGGTGAAGAAAAAATGCTGGTGACGAAAAATGGCGAAAAATGCTGGTGACGAAAAAATACTGGTGACGAAAAATGACTAAAAATGCTGGTGACGAAAACATGCTGGTGACGAAAAATGGCGAAAAATGCTGGTGACGAAAAAATGCTGGTGACGAAAAATGACGAAAGATGCTGGTGACGAAAAATGACGAAAAAATGCTGGTGAAGAAAAATGATGAAAAATGCTGGTGACGAAAAAATGCAGGTGACGAAAAATGCTGGTGACGAAAAAATGCAGGTAACGAAAAATGCTGGTGACGAAAAAATGCTGGTGACAAAAAATGACGAAAAATGCTGGTGACGAAAAAATGCTGGTGACGAAAAATGATGAAAAATGCTGGTGACGAAAAAATGCTGGTGACGAAAAATGCTGGTGACGAAAAAAATGCTGGTGACGAAAAATGACGAAAAATGCTGGTGACGAAAAAATACTGGTGACGAAAAATGACTAAAAATGCTGGTGACGAAAACATGCTGGTGACGAAAAATGACGAAAAATGCTGGTGACGAAAAATGCTGGTGACGAAAAAAATGCTGATGACGAAAAATGACGAAAAATGCTGGTGACGAAAAAATGCTGGTGACGAAAAATGATGAAAAATGCTGGTGACGAAAAAATGCTGGTGACGAAAAATGCTGGTGACGAAAAAAATGCTGGTGACGAAAAATGACGAAAAATGCTGGTGACGAAAAAATACTGGTGACGAAAAATGACTAAAAATGCTGGTGACGAAAACATGCTGGTGACGAAAAATGACGAAAAATGCTGGTGACGAAAAATGCTGGTGACGAAAAAAATGCTGATGACGAAAAATGACGAAAAATGCTGGTGACGAAAAAATGCTGGTGACGAAAAATGACTAAAAATGCTGGTGACGAAAAAATGCTGTTGACGAAGAATGACGAAAAATGCTGGTGACGAAAAATGACGAAAAATGCTGGTGACAAAAAATGACGAAAAATGCTGGTGACGAAAAATGACGAAAGATGCTGGTGACGAAAAAATGCTGGTGACGAAAAATGCTGGTGACAAAAAATGACGAAAAATGCTGGTGACGAAAAATGCTGGTGACGAAAAAAATGCTGGTGACGAAAAATGACGAAAAATGCTGGTGACGAAAAATGACGAAAAATGCTGGTGAAGCAAAAATGCTGGTGACGAAAAATGGCAAAAAATGCTGGTGACGAAAAAATGCTGGTGACAAAAAAATGCTGGTGACGAAAAATGACGAAAGATGCTGGTGACGAAAAATGACGAAAAAATGCTGGTGACGAAAAATGATGAAAAATGTTATTGACGAAAAAATGCAGGTGACGAAAAATGACGAAAGATGCTGGTGACGAAAAATGACAAAAAAATGCTGGTGACGAAGAATGACGAAAAATGCTGGTGACGAAAAAATGCTGGTGACGAAAAATGACGAAAAATGCTGGTGACGAAAAATAACGAAAGATGCTGGTGACGAAAAATGACAAAAAAATGCTGGTGACGAAAAATGACGAAAAATGCTGGTGACAAAAAAAATGCTGGTGACCAAAAATGACGAAAAATGCTGGTGACGATAAAATGCTGGTGACGAAAAATGACGAAAAATGCTGGTGACGAGAAATAACGAAAGATGCTGGTGACGAAAAATGACGAAAGATGCTGGTGACGAAAAATGACGAAAAAATGCTGGTGACGAAAAATGATGAAAAATGCTGGTGACGAAAAAATGCTGGTGACGAAAAATGACGAAAGATGCTGGTGACGAAAACTGACAAAAAAATGCTGGTGACGAAAAATGACGAAAAATGCTGGTGACAAAAATGACGAAAAATGACGAAAAATGCTGGTGACGAAAAAATGCTGGTGACGAAAAATGACGAAAAATGCTGGTGACGAAAAATGCTGGTGACGAAAAAAATACTGGTGACGAAAAATGACGAAAAATGCTGGTGACGAAAAATGACGAAAAATGCTGGTGACGAAAAAATGCTGGTGACGAAAAATGCTGGTGACGAAAAAAATGCTGGTGACGAAAAATGACGAAAAATGCTGGTGAAGAAAAAATGCTGGTGACGAAAAATGCCGAAAAATGCTGGTGACGAAAAAATACTGGTGACGAAAAATGACTAAAAATGCTGGTGACGAAAAATGACGAAAAATGCTGGTGACGAAAAAATGCTGGTGACGAAAAATGATGAAAAATGCTGGTGACGAAAAATGCTGGTGACGAAAAAAATGCTGGTGACGAAAAATGACGAAAAGTGCTGGTGAAGAAAAAATGCTGGTGACGAAAAATGGCGAAAAATGCTGGTGACGAAAAAATACTGGTGACGAAAAATTACTAAAAATGCTGGTGACGAAAACATGCTGGTGACGAAAAATGGCGAAAAATGCTGGTGACGAAAAAATGCTGGTGACGAAAAATGACGAAAGATGCTGGTGACGAAAAATGACGAAAAAATGCTGGTGAAGAAAAATGATGAAAAATGCTGGTGACGAAAAAATGCAGGTGACGAAAAATGCTGGTGACGAAAAAATGCAGGTGACGAAAAATGCTGGTGACGAAAAAATGCTGGTGACAAAAAATGACGAAAAATGCTGGTGACGAAAAAAATGCTGGTGACGAAAAATGACGAAAAATGCTGGTGACGAAAAAATACTGGTGACGAAAAATGACTAAAAATGCTGGTGACGAAAACATGCTGGTGACGAAAAATGACGAAAAATGCTGGTGACGAAAAATGCTGGTGACGAAAAAAATGCTGATGACGAAAAATGACGAAAAATGCTGGTGACGAAAAATGATGAAAAATGCTGGTGACGAAAAAATGCTGGTGACGAAAAATGCTGGTGACGAAAAAAATGCTGGTGACGAAAAATGACGAAAAATGCTGGTGAGGAAAAAATACTGGTGACGAAAAATGACTAAAAATGCTGGTGACGAAAACATGCTGGTGACGAAAAATGACGAAAAATGCTGGTGACGAAAAATGCTGGTGACGAAAAAAATGCTGATGACGAAAAATGACGAAAAATGCTGGTGACGAAAAAATGCTGGTGACGAAAAATGATGAAAAATGCTGGTGACGAAAAAATGCTGGTGACGAAAAATGCTGGTGACGAAAAAAATGCTGGTGACGAAAAATGACGAAAAATGCTGGTGAAGAAAAAATGCTGGTGACGAAAAATGGCGAAAAATGCTGGTGACGAAAAAATACTGGTGACGAAAAATGACTAAAAATGCTGGTGACGAAAACATGCTGGTGACGAAAAATGGCGAAAAATGCTGGTGACGAAAAATGACGAAAAATGCTGGTGACGAAAAAAATGCTGATGACGAAAAATGACGAAAAATGCTGGTGACGAAAAAATGCTGGTGACGAAAAATGATGAAAAATGCTGGTGACGAAAAAATGCTGGTGACGAAAAATGCTGGTGACGAAAAAAATGCTGGTGACGAAAAATGACGAAAAATGCTGGTGAAGAAAAAATGCTGGTGACGAAAAATGGCGAAAAATGCTGGTGACGAAAAAATACTGGTGACGAAAAATGACTAAAAATGCTGGTGACGAAAACATGCTGGTGACGAAAAATGGCGAAAAATGCTGGTGACGAAAAAATGCTGGTGACGAAAAATGACGAAAGATGCTGGTGACGAAAAATGACGAAAAAATGCTGGTGACGAAGAATGATGAAAAATGCTGGTGACGAAAAAATGCTGGTGACGAAAAATGACGAAAGATGCTGGTGACGAAAAATGACGAAAAAATGCTGGTGACGAAAAATGATGAAAAATGCTGGTGACGAAAAAATGCAGGTGACGAAAAATGCTGGTGACGGAAAAAATGCTGGTGACAAAAAATGACGAAAAATGCTGGTGACGAAAAAATGCTGGTGACGAAAAATGACGAAAAATGCTGGTGACGAAAAAATGCTGGTGACGAAAAATGATGAAAAATGCTGGTGACGAAAAAATGCTGGTGACGAAAAATGCTGGTGACGAAAAATGATGAAAACATGCTGGTGACGAAAAAGTGACGAAAAATGCTGGTGAAGAAAAAATGCTGGTGACGAAAAATGCCGAAAAAATGCTGGTGACGAAAAATGATGAAAAATGCTGGTGACGAAAAAATGCAGGTGACGAAAAATGCTGGTGACGGAAGAAATGCTGGTGACGAAAAATGATGAAAAATGCTGGTGACGAAAAATGCTGGTGACGAAAAATGATGAAAAATGCTGGTGACGAAAAATGACGAAAAATGCTGGTGAAGAAAAAATGCTGGTGACGAAAAATGCCGAAAAATGCTGGTGACGAAAAAATACTGGTGACGAAAAAAATACTGGTGACGAAAAATGACGAAAAATGCTTGTGACGAAAAATGACGAAAAATGCTGGTGACGAAAAAATGCTGGTGACGAAAAATGATGAAAAATGCTGGTGACGAAAAAATGCTGGTGACGAAAAATGCTGGTGACGAAAAAAATGCTGGTGACGAAAAATGACGAAAAATGCTGGTGAAGAAAAAATGCTGGTGACGAAAAATGGCGAAAAATGCTGGTGACGAAAAAATACTGGTGACGAAAAATGACTAAAAATGCTGGTGACGAAAACATGCTGGTGACGAAAAATGGCGAAAAATGCTGGTGACGAAAAAATGCTGGTGACGAAAAATGACGAAAGATGCTGGTGACGAAAAATGACGAAAAAATGCTGGTGACGAAAAATGATGAAAAATGCTGGTGACGAAAAAATGCAGGTGACGAAAAAATGCAGGTGACGAAAAATGCTGGTGACGAAAAAATGCTGGTGACAAAAAATGACGAAAAATGCTGGTGACGAAAAAATGCTGGTGACGAAAAATGATGAAAAATGCTGGTGACGAAAAAATGCTGGTGACGAAAAATGGCGAAAAATGCTGGTGACGAAAAAATGCTGGTGACGAAAAATGACGAAAGATGCTGGTGACGAAAAATGACGAAAAAATGCTGGTGACGAAAAATGATGAAAAATGCTGGTGACGAAAAAATGCAGGTGACGAAAAAATGCAGGTGACGAAAAATGCTGGTGACGAAAAAATGCTGGTGACAAAAAATGACGAAAAATGCTGGTGACGAAAAAATGCTGGTGACGAAAAATGATGAAAAATGCTGGTGACGAAAAAATGCTGGTGACGAAAAATGGCGAAAAATGCTGGTGACGAAAAAATGCTGGTGACGAAAAATGACGAAAAAATTGCTGATGACGAAAAATGACGAAAAATGCTGGTGACGAAAAAATGCTGGTGACGAAAAATGATGAAAAATGCTGGTGACGAAAAAATGCTGGTGACGAAAAATGCTGGTGACGAAAAAAATGCTGGTGACGAAAAATGACGAAAAATGCTGGTGACGAAAAAATACTGGTGACGAAAAATGACTAAAAATGCTGGTGACGAAAACATGCTGGTGACGAAAAATGACGAAAAATGCTGGTGACGAAAAAATACTGGTGACGAAAAAAATACTGGTGACGAAAAATGACGAAAAATGCTTGTGACGAAAAATGACGAAAAATGCTGGTGACGAAAAAATGCTGGTGACGAAAAATGATGAAAAATGCTGGTGACGAAAAAATGCTGGTGACGAAAAATGCTGGTGACGAAAAAAATGCTGGTGACGAAAAATGACGAAAAATGCTGGTGAAGAAAAAATGCTGGTGACGAAAAATGGCGAAAAATGCTGGTGACGAAAAAATACTGGTGACGAAAAATGACTAAAAATGCTGGTGACGAAAACATGCTGGTGACGAAAAATGGCGAAAAATGCTGGTGACGAAAAAATGCTGGTGACGAAAAATGACGAAAGATGCTGGTGACGAAAAATGACGAAAAAATGCTGGTGACGAAAAATGATGAAAAATGCTGGTGACGAAAAAATGCAGGTGACGAAAAAATGCAGGTGACGAAAAATGCTGGTGACGAAAAAATGCTGGTGACAAAAAATGACGAAAAATGCTGGTGACGAAAAAATGCTGGTGACGAAAAATGATGAAAAATGCTGGTGACGAAAAAATGCTGGTGACGAAAAATGGCGAAAAATGCTGGTGACGAAAAAATGCTGGTGACGAAAAATGACGAAAAAATTGCTGATGACGAAAAATGACGAAAAATGCTGGTGACGAAAAAATGCTGGTGACGAAAAATGATGAAAAATGCTGGTGACGAAAAAATGCTGGTGACGAAAAATGCTGGTGACGAAAAAAATGCTGGTGACAAAAAATGACGAAAAATGCTGGTGAAGAAAAAATGCTGGTGACGAAAAATGGCGAAAAATGCTGGTGACGAAAAAATACTGGTGACGAAAAATGACTAAAAATGCTGGTGACGAAAACATGCTGGTGACGAAAAATGGCGAAAAATGCTGGTGACGAAAAAATGCTGGTGACGAAAAATGACGAAAGATGCTGGTGACGAAAACATGCTGGTGACGAAAAATGACGAAAAATGCTGGTGACGAAAAATGCTGGTGACGAAAAAAATGCTGATGACGAAAAATGACGAAAAATGCTGGTGACGAAAAAATGCTGGTGACGAAAAATGATGAAAAATGCTGGTGACGAAAAAATGCTGGTGACGAAAAATGCTGGTGACGAAAAAAATGCTGGTGACGAAAAATGACGAAAAATGCTGGTGACGAAAAAATACTGGTGACGAAAAATGACTAAAAATGCTGGTGACGAAAACATGCTGGTGACGAAAAAAATGCTGATGACGAAAAATGACGAAAAATGCTGGTGACGAAAAAATGCTGGTGACGAAAAAATGCTGGTGACGAAAAATGATGAAAAATGCTGGTGACGAAAAAATGCTGGTGACGAAAAATGCTGGTGACGAAAAAAAAGCTGGTTACGAAAAATGACGAAAAATGCTGGTGACGAAAAAATACTGGTGACGAAAAATGACTAAAAATGCTGGTGACGAAAACATGCTGGTGACGAAAAATGACGAAAAATGCTGGTGACGAAAAATGCTGGTGACGAAAAAAATGCTGATGACGAAAAATGACGAAAAATGCTGGTGACGAAAAAATGCTGGTGACGAAAAATGATGAAAAATGCTGGTGACGAAAAAATGCTGGTGACGAAAAATGCTGGTGACGAAAAAAATGCTGGTGACGAAAAATGACGAAAAATGCTGGTGAAGAAAAAATGCTGGTGACGAAAAATGGCGAAAAATGCTGGTGACGAAAAAATGCTGGTGACGAAAAATGACGAAAGATGCTGGTGACGAAAAATGACGAAAAAATGCTGGTGACGAAGAATGATGAAAAATGCTGGTGACGAAAAAATGCTGGTGACGAAAAATGACGAAAGATGCTGGTGACGAAAAATGACGAAAAAATGCTGGTGACGAAAAATGACAAAAAATGCTGGTGACGAAAAAATGCTGGTGACGAAAAATGATGAAAAATGCTGGTGACGAAAAATGCTGGTGACGAAAAATGATGAAAAATGCTGGTGACCAAAAATGCCGAAAAATGCTGGTGAAGAAAAAATGCTGGTGACGAAAAATGCCGAAAAATGCTGGTGACGAAAAAATACTGGTGACGAAAAAAATACTGGTGACGAAAAATGACGAAAAATGCTGGTGACGAAAAATGACGAAAAATGCTGGTGACGAAAAATGCTGGTGACGAAAAAAATGCTGGTGACGAAAAATGACGAAAATGCTGGTGACAAAAAATGCTGGTGACAAAAAAAATGCTGGTGACCAAAAATGACGAAAAATGCTGGTGACAAAAAATGACGAAAAATGCTGGTGACGAAAAATGCTGGTGACGAAAAAAATGCTGGTGACGTAAAATGACGAAAAATGCTGGTGACGAAAAATGACGAAAAATGCTGGTGAAGCAAAAATGCTGGTGACGAAAAATGGCGAAAAATGCTGGTGACGAAAAAATGCTGGTGACGAAAAATGACGAAAATGCTGGTGACGAAAAATGCTGGTGACAAAAAAAATGCTGGTGACCAAAAATGACGAAAAATGCTGGTGACAAAAAATGACGAAAAATGCTGGTGACGAAAAATGCTGGTGACGAAAAAAATGCTGGTGACGAAAAATGACGAAAAATGCTGGTGAAGCAAAAATGCTGGTGACGAAAAATGGCGAAAAATTCTGGTGACGAAAAAATGCTGGTGACGAAAAATGACGAAAGATGCTGGTGACGAAAAAATGCTGGTGACGAAAAATGATGAAAAATGCTGGTGACGAAAAAATGCTGGTGACGAAAAATGACGAAAGATGCTGGTGACGAAAAATGACGAAAAAATGCTGGTGACGAAAAATGATGAAAAATGCTGGTGACGAAAAAATGCAGGTGACGAAAAATGCTGGTGACGAAAGAATGCTGGTGACAAAAAATGACGAAAAATGCTGGTGACGAAAAAATGCTGGTGACGAAAAATGACGAAAAATGCTGGTGACGAAAAATGCTGGTGACGAAAAATGCTGGTGACGAAAAAAATGCTGGTGACGAAAATTGACGAAAAACGCTGGTGACGAAAAATGCTGGTGACGAAAAAAATGCTGGTGACGAAAAAATGCTGGTGACGAAAAATGACAAAAAAATGCTGGTGACGAAAAATGACTAAAAATGCTGGTGACGAAAAAATGCTGTTGACGAAGAATGACGAAAAATGCTGGTGACGAAAAATGACGAAAAATGCTGGTGACAAAAAATGACGAAAAATGCTGGTGACGAAAAATGACGAAAGATGCTGGTGACGAAAAAATGCTGGTGACGAAAAATGCTGGTGACAAAAAATGACGAAAAATGCTGGTGACGAAAAATGCTGGTGACGAAAAAAATGCTGGTGACGAAAAATGACGAAAAATGCTGGTGACGAAAAATGACGAAAAATGCTGGTGAAGCAAAAATGCTGGTGACGAAAAATGGCGAAAAATGCTGGTGACGAAAAAATGCTGGTGACAAAAAAATGCTGGTGACGAAAAATGACGAAAGATGCTGGTGACGAAAAATGACGAAAAAATGCTGGTGACGAAAAATGATGAAAAATGTTATTGACGAAAAAATGCAGGTGACGAAAAATGACGAAAGATGCTGGTGACGAAAAATGACAAAAAAATGCTGGTGACGAAAAATGACGAAAAATGCTGGTGACGAAAAAATGCTGGTGACGAAAAATGACGAAAAATGCTGGTGACGAAAAATAACGAAAGATGCTGGTGACGAAAAATGACGAAAAAATGCTGGTGACGAAAAATGATGAAAAATGCTGGTGACGAAAAAATGCTGGTGACGAAAAATGACGAAAGATGCTGGTGACGAAAAAAATGCTGGTGACGAAAAATGACGAAAAATGCTGGTGAAGAAAAAATGCTGGTGACGAAAAATGGCGAAAAATGCTGGTGACGAAAAAATACTGGTGACGAAAAATGACTAAAAATGCTGGTGACGAAAACATGCTGGTGACGAAAAATGGCGAAAAATGCTGGTGACGAAAAAATGCTGGTGACGAAAAATGACGAAAGATGCTGGTGACGAAAAATGACGAAAAAATGCTGGTGACGAAAAATGACGAAAAATGCTGGTGAAGAAAAAATGCTGGTGACGAAAAATGCCGAAAAATGCTGGTGACGAAAAAATACTGGTGACGAAAAATGACTAAAAATGCTGGTGACGAAAAATGACGAAAAATGCTGGTGACGAAAAAATGCTGGTGACGAAAAATGATGAAAAATGCTGGTGACGAAAAATGCTGGTGACGAAAAAAATGCTGGTGACGAAAAATGACGAAAAGTGCTGGTGAAGAAAAAATGCTGGTGACGAAAAATGGCGAAAAATGCTGGTGACGAAAAAATACTGGTGACGAAAAATGACTAAAAATGCTGGTGACGAAAACATGCTGGTGACGAAAAATGGCGAAAAATGCTGGTGACGAAAAAATGCTGGTGACGAAAAATGACGAAAGATGCTGGTGACGAAAAATGACGAAAAAATGCTGGTGAAGAAAAATGATGAAAAATGCTGGTGACGAAAAAATGCAGGTGACGAAAAATGCTGGTGACGAAAAAATGCAGGTAACGAAAAATGCTGGTGACGAAAAAATGCTGGTGACAAAAAATGACGAAAAATGCTGGTGACGAAAAAATGCTGGTGACGAAAAATGATGAAAAATGCTGGTGACGAAAAAATGCTGGTGACGAAAAATGCTGGTGACGAAAAAAATGCTGGTGACGAAAAATGACGAAAAATGCTGGTGACGAAAAAATACTGGTGACGAAAAATGACTAAAAATGCTGGTGACGAAAACATGCTGGTGACGAAAAATGACGAAAAATGCTGGTGACGAAAAATGCTGGTGACGAAAAAAATGCTGATGACGAAAAATGACGAAAAATGCTGGTGACGAAAAAATGCTGGTGACGAAAAATGATGAAAAATGCTGGTGACGAAAAAATGCTGGTGACGAAAAATGCTGGTGACGAAAAAAATGCTGGTGACGAAAAATGACGAAAAATGCTGGTGACGAAAAAATACTGGTGACGAAAAATGACTAAAAATGCTGGTGACGAAAACATGCTGGTGACGAAAAATGACGAAAAATGCTGGTGACGAAAAATGCTGGTGACGAAAAAAATGCTGATGACGAAAAATGACGAAAAATGCTGGTGACGAAAAAATGCTGGTGACGAAAAATGACTAAAAATGCTGGTGACGAAAAAATGCTGTTGACGAAGAATGACGAAAAATGCTGGTGACGAAAAATGACGAAAAATGCTGGTGACAAAAAATGACGAAAAATGCTGGTGACGAAAAATGACGAAAGATGCTGGTGACGAAAAAATGCTGGTGACGAAAAATGCTGGTGACAAAAAATGACGAAAAATGCTGGTGACGAAAAATGCTGGTGACGAAAAAAATGCTGGTGACGAAAAATGACGAAAAATGCTGGTGACGAAAAATGACGAAAAATGCTGGTGAAGCAAAAATGCTGGTGACGAAAAATGGCGAAAAATGCTGGTGACGAAAAAATGCTGGTGACAAAAAAATGCTGGTGACGAAAAATGACGAAAGATGCTGGTGACGAAAAATGACGAAAAAATGCTGGTGACGAAAAATGATGAAAAATGTTATTGACGAAAAAATGCAGGTGACGAAAAATGACGAAAGATGCTGGTGACGAAAAATGACAAAAAAATGCTGGTGACGAAGAATGACGAAAAATGCTGGTGACGAAAAAATGCTGGTGACGAAAAATGACGAAAAATGCTGGTGACGAAAAATAACGAAAGATGCTGGTGACGAAAAATGACGAAAAAATGCTGGTGACGAAAAATGATGAAAAATGCTGGTGACGAAAAAATGCTGGTGACGAAAAATGACGAAAAATGCTGGTGACGAAAAATGACGAAAAATGCTGGTGAAGCAAAAATGCTGGTGACGAAAAATGGCGAAAAATGCTGGTGACGAAAAAATGCTGGTGACAAAAAAATGCTGGTGACGAAAAATGACGAAAGATGCTGGTGACGAAAAATGACGAAAAAATGCTGGTGACGAAAAATGATGAAAAATGTTATTGACGAAAAAATGCAGGTGACGAAAAATGACGAAAGATGCTGGTGACGAAAAATGACAAAAAAATGCTGGTGACGAAGAATGACGAAAAATGCTGGTGACGAAAAAATGCTGGTGACGAAAAATGACGAAAAATGCTGGTGACGAAAAATAACGAAAGATGCTGGTGACGAAAAATGACGAAAAAATGCTGGTGACGAAAAATGATGAAAAATGCTGGTGACGAAAAAATGCTGGTGACGAAAAATGACGAAAGATGCTGGTGACGAAAAAAATGCTGGTGACGAAAAATGACGAAAAATGCTGGTGAAGAAAAAATGCTGGTGACGAAAAATGGCGAAAAATGCTGGTGACGAAAAAATACTGGTGACGAAAAATGACTAAAAATGCTGGTGACGAAAACATGCTGGTGACGAAAAATGGCGAAAAATGCTGGTGACGAAAAAATGCTGGTGACGAAAAATGACGAAAGATGCTGGTGACGAAAAATGACGAAAAAATGCTGGTGACGAAAAATGACGAAAAATGCTGGTGAAGAAAAAATGCTGGTGACGAAAAATGCCGAAAAATGCTGGTGACGAAAAAATACTGGTGACGAAAAATGACTAAAAATGCTGGTGACGAAAAATGACGAAAAATGCTGGTGACGAAAAAATGCTGGTGACGAAAAATGATGAAAAATGCTGGTGACGAAAAATGCTGGTGACGAAAAAAATGCTGGTGAAGAAAAATGATGAAAAATGCTGGTGACGAAAAAATGCAGGTGACGAAAAATGCTGGTGACGAAAAAATGCAGGTGACGAAAAATGCTGGTGACGAAAAAATGCTGGTGACAAAAAATGACGAAAAATGCTGGTGACGAAAAAATGCTGGTGACGAAAAATGATGAAAAATGCTGGTGACGAAAAAATGCTGGTGACGAAAAATGCTGGTGACGAAAAAAATGCTGGTGACGAAAAATGACGAAAAATGCTGGTGACGAAAAAATACTGGTGACGAAAAATGACTAAAAATGCTGGTGACGAAAACATGCTGGTGACGAAAAATGACGAAAAATGCTGGTGACGAAAAATGCTGGTGACGAAAAAAATGCTGATGACGAAAAATGACGAAAAATGCTGGTGACGAAAAAATGCTGGTGACGAAAAATGATGAAAAATGCTGGTGACGAAAAAATGCTGGTGACGAAAAATGCTGGTGACGAAAAAAATGCTGGTGACGAAAAATGACGAAAAATGCTGGTGAAGAAAAAATGCTGGTGACGAAAAATGGCGAAAAATGCTGGTGACGAAAAAATACTGGTGACGAAAAATGACTAAAAATGCTGGTGACGAAAACATGCTGGTGACGAAAAATGGCGAAAAATGCTGGTGACGAAAAAATGCTGGTGACGAAAAATGACGAAAGATGCTGGTGACGAAAAATGACGAAAAAATGCTGGTGACGAAGAAATGCTGGTGACGAAAAATGACGAAAGATGCTGGTGACGAAAAATGACGAAAAAATGCTGGTGACGAAAAATGATGAAAAATGCTGGTGACGAAAAAATGCAGGTGACGAAAAATGCTGGTGACGGAAAAAATGCTGGTGACAAAAAATGACGAAAAATGCTGGTGACGAAAAAATGCTGGTGACGAAAAATGACGAAAAATGCTGGTGACGAAAAAATGCTGGTGACGAAAAATGATGAAAAATGCTGGTGACGAAAAAATGCTGGTGACGAAAAATGCTGGTGACGAAAAATGATGAAAACATGCTGGTGACGAAAAAATGACGAAAAATGCTGGTGAAGAAAAAATGCTGGTGACGAAAAATGCCGAAAAAATGCTGGTGACGAAAAATGATGAAAAATGCTGGTGACGAAAAAATGCAGGTGACGAAAAATGCTGGTGACGGAAAAAATGCTGGTGACGAAAAATGATGAAAAATGCTGGTGACGAAAAATGCTGGTGACGAAAAATGATGAAAAATGCTGGTGACGAAAAATGACGAAAAATGCTGGTGAAGAAAACATGCTGGTGACGAAAAATGACGAAAAATGCTGGTGACGAAAAATGCTGGTGACGAAAAAAATGCTGATGACGAAAAATGACGAAAAATGCTGGTGACGAAAAAAAGCTGGTGACGAAAAATGATGAAAAATGCTGGTGACGAAAAAATGCTGGTGACGAAAAATGCTGGTGACGAAAAAAATGCTGGTGACGAAAAATGACGAAAAATGCTGGTGACGAAAAAATACTGGTGACGAAAAATGACTAAAAATGCTGGTGACGAAAACATGCTGGTGACGAAAAATGACGAAAAATGCTGGTGACGAAAAATGCTGGTGACGAAAAAAATGCTGATGACGAAAAATGACGAAAAATGCTGGTGACGAAAAAATGCTGGTGACGAAAAATGATGAAAAATGCTGGTGACGAAAAAATGCTGGTGACGAAAAATGCTGGTGACGAAAAAAATGCTGGTGACGAAAAATGACGAAAAATGCTGGTGAAGAAAAAATGCTGGTGACGAAAAATGGCGAAAAATGCTGGTGACGAAAAAATACTGGTGATGAAAAATGACTAAAAATGCTGGTGACGAAAACATGCTGGTGACGAAAAATGGCGAAAAATGCTGGTGACGAAAAAAATGCTGATGACGAAAAATGACGAAAAATGCTGGTGACGAAAAAATGCTGGTGACGAAAAATGATGAAAAATGCTGGTGACGAAAAAATGCTGGTGACGAAAAATGCTGGTGACGAAAAAAATGCTGGTGACGAAAAATGACGAAAAATGCTGGTGACGAAAAAATACTGGTGACGAAAAATGACTAAAAATGCTGGTGACGAAAACATGCTGGTGACGAAAAATGACGAAAAATGCTGGTGACGAAAAAATACTGGTGACGAAAAATGACTAAAAATGCTGGTGACGAAAACATGCTGGTGACGAAAAATGGCTAAAAATGCTGGTGACGAAAAAATGCTGGTGACGAAAAATGACGAAAGATGCTGGTGACGAAAAATGACGAAAAAATGCTGGTGACGAAGAAATGCTGGTGAAGAAAAATGACGAAAGATGCTGGTGACGAAAAATGACGAAAAAATGCTGGTGACGAAAAATGATGAAAAATGCTGGTGACGAAAAAATGCAGGTGACGAAAAATGCTGGTGACGGAAAAAATGCTGGTGACAAAAAATGACGAAAAATGCTGGTGACGAAAAAATGCTGGTGACGAAAAATGACGAAAAATGCTGGTGACGAAAAAATGCTGGTGACGAAAAATGATGAAAAATGCTGGTGACGAAAAAATGCTGGTGACGAAAAATGCTGGTGACGAAAAATGATGAAAACATGCTGGTGACGAAAAAATGACGAAAAATGCTGGTGAAGAAAAAATGCTGGTGACGAAAAATGCCGAAAAAATGCTGGTGACGAAAAATGATGAAAAATGCTGGTGACGAAAAAATGCAGGTGACGAAAAATGCTGGTGACGGAAAAAATGCTGGTGACGAAAAATGATGAAAAATGCTGGTGACGAAAAATGCTGGTGACGAAAAATGATGAAAAATGCTGGTGACGAAAAATGCTGGTGACGAAAAATGATGAAAAATGCTGGTGACGAAAAATGACGAAAAATGCTGGTGAAGAAAAAATGCTGGTGACGAAAAATGCCGAAAAATGCTGGTGACGAAAAAATACTGGTGACGAAAAAAATACTGGTGACGAAAAATGACGAAAAATGCTTGTGACGAAAAATGACGAAAAATGCTGGTGACGAAAAAATGCTGGTGACAAAAAATGATGAAAAATGCTGGTGACGAAAAAATGCTGGTGACGAAAAATGCTGGTGACGAAAAAAATGCTGGTGACGAAAAATGACGAAAAATGCTGGTGAAGAAAAAATGCTGGTGACGAAAAATGGCGAAAAATGCTGGTGACGAAAAAATACTGGTGACGAAAAATGACTAAAAATGCTGGTGACGAAAACATGCTGGTGACGAAAAATGGCGAAAAATGCTGGTGACGAAAAAATGCTGGTGACGAAAAATGACGAAAGATGCTGGTGACGAAAAATGACGAAAAAATGCTGGTGACGAAAAATGATGAAAAATGCTGGTGACGAAAAAATGCAGGTGACGAAAAAATGCAGGTGACGAAAAATGCTGGTGACGAAAAAATGCTGGTGACAAAAAATGACGAAAAATGCTGGTGACGAAAAAATGCTGGTGACGAAAAATGACTAAAAATGCTGGTGACGAAAACATGCTGGTGACGAAAAATGACGAAAAATGCTGGTGACGAAACATGCTGGTGACGAAAAAAATGCTGATGACGAAAAATGACGAAAAATGCTGGTGACGAAAAAATACTGGTGACGAAAAATGACTAAAAATGCTGGTGACGAAAACATGCTGGTGACGAAAAATGACGAAAAATGCTGGTGACGAAACATGCTGGTGACGAAAAAAATGCTGATGACGAAAAATGACGAAAAATGCTGGTGACGAAAAAATGCTGGTGACGAAAAATGGCGAAAAATGCTGGTGACGAAAAAATGCTGGTGACGAAAAATGACGAAAGATGCTGGTGACGAAAAATGACGAAAAAATGCTGGTGACGAAAAATGATGAAAAATGCTGGTGACGAAAAAATGCAGGTGACGAAAAATGCTGGTGACGAAAAAATGCAGGTGACGAAAAATGCTGGTGACGAAAAAATGCAGGTGACGAAAAATGCTGGTGACGAAAAAATGCTGGTGACAAAAAATGACGAAAAATGCTGGTGACGAAAAAATGCTGGTGACGAAAAATGAAGAAAAATGCTGGTGACGAAAAAATGCTGGTGACGAAAAATGCTGGTGACGAAAAAAATGCTGGTGACGAAAAATGACGAAAAATGCTGGTGACGAAAAAATACTGGTGACGAAAAATGACTAAAAATGCTGGTGACGAAAACATGCTGGTGACGAAAAATGACGAAAAATGCTGGTGACGAAAAATGCTGGTGACGAAAAAAATGCTGATGACGAAAAATGACGAAAAATGCTGGTGACGAAAAAATGCTGGTGACGAAAAAATGCTGGTGACGAAAAATGATGAAAAATGCTGGTGACGAAAAAATGCTGGTGACGAAAAATGCTGGTGACGAAAAAAATGCTGGTGACGAAAAATGACTAAAAATGCTGGTGACGAAAACATGCTGGTGACGAAAAATGACGAAAAATGCTGGTGACGAAAAATGCTGGTGACGAAAAAAATGCTGGTGACGAAAAATGACGAAAAATGCTGGTGAAGAAAAAATGCTGGTGACGAAAAATGATGAAAAATGCTGGTGACGAAAAAATACTGGTGACGAAAAATGACTAAAAATGCTGGTGACGAAAACATGCTGGTGACGAAAAATGGCGAAAAATGCTGGTGACGAAAAAATGCTGGTGACGAAAAATGACGAAAGATGCTGGTGACGAAAAATGACGAAAAAATGCTGGTGACGAAGAATGATGAAAAATGCTGGTGACGAAAAAATGCTGGTGACGAAAAATGACGAAAGATGCTGGTGACGAAAAATGATGAAAAATGCTGGTGACGAAAAAATGCTGGTGACGAAAAATGCTGGTGACGAAAAAAATGCTGGTGACGAAAAATGACTAAAAATGCTGGTGACGAAAACATGCTGGTGACGAAAAATGACGAAAAATGCTGGTGACGAAAAATGCTGGTGACGAAAAAAATGCTGGTGACGAAAAATGACGAAAAATGCTGGTGAAGAAAAAATGCTGGTGACGAAAAATGATGAAAAATGCTGGTGACGAAAAAATACTGGTGACGAAAAATGACTAAAAATGCTGGTGACGAAAACATGCTGGTGACGAAAAATGGCGAAAAATGCTGGTGACGAAAAAATGCTGGTGACGAAAAATGACGAAAGATGCTGGTGACGAAAAATGACGAAAAAATGCTGGTGACGAAGAATGATGAAAAATGCTGGTGACGAAAAAATGCTGGTGACGAAAAATGATGAAAAATGCTGGTGACGAAAAATGCTGGTGACGAAAAATGATGAAAAATGCTGGTGACGAAAAATGACAAAAAATGCTGGTGACGAAAAAATGCTGGTGACGAAAAATGCCGAAAAATGCTGGTGACGAAAAAATACTGGTGACGAAAAATGATGAAAAATGCTGGTGACGAAAAAATGCTGGTGACGAAAAATGACGAAAAATGCTGGTGACGAAAAATGACGAAAAATGCTGGTGACGAAAAAATGCTGGTGACGAAAAATGATGAAAAATGCTGGTGACGAAAAAATGCTGGTGACGAAAAATGCTGGTGACGAAAAAAATGCTGGTGACGAAAAATGACGAAAAATGCTGGTGAAGAAAAAATGCTGGTGACGAAAAATGGCGAAAAATGCTGGTGACGAAAAAATACTGGTGACGAAAAATGACTAAAAATGCTGGTGACGAAAACATGCTGGTGACGAAAAATGGCGAAAAATGCTGGTGACGAAAAAATGCTGGTGACGAAAAATGACGAAAGATGCTGGTGACGAAAAATGATGAAAAATGCTGGTGACGAAAAAATGCAGGTGACGAAAAAATGCAGGTGACGAAAAATGCTGGTGACGAAAAAATGCTGGTGACAAAAAATGACGAAAAATGCTGGTGACGAAAAAATGCTGGTGACGAAAAATGATGAAAAATGCTGGTGACGAAAAAATGCTGGTGACGAAAAATGCTGGTGACGAAAAAATGACTAAAAATGCTGGTGACGAAAACATGCTGGTGACGAAAAATGACGAAAAATGCTGGTGACGAAAAATGCTGGTGACGAAAAAAATGCTGATGACGAAAAATGACGAAAAATGCTGGTGACGAAAAAATGCTGGTGACGAAAAATGATGAAAAATGCTGGTGACGAAAAAATGCTGGTGACGAAAAATGCTGGTGACGAAAAAAATGCTGGTGACGAAAAATGACGAAAAATGCTGGTGAAGAAAAAATGCTGGTGACGAAAAATGGCGAAAAATGCTGGTGACGAAAAAATACTGGTGACGAAAAATGACTAAAAATGCTGGTGACGAAAACATGCTGGTGACGAAAAATGGCGAAAAATGCTGGTGACGAAAAAATGCTGGTGACGAAAAATGACGAAAGATGCTGGTGACGAAAAAATGCTGGTGACGAAGAATGATGAAAAATGCTGGTGACGAAAAAATGCTGGTGACGAAAAATGACGAAAGATGCTGGTGACGAAAAATGACGAAAAAATGCTGGTGACGAAAAATGATGAAAAATGCTGGTGACGAAAAAATGCAGGTGACGAAAAATGCTGGTGACGGAAAAAATGCTGGTGACAAAAAATGACGAAAAATGCTGGTGACGAAAAAATGCTGGTGACGAAAAATGACGAAAAATGCTGGTGACGAAAAAATGCTGGTGACGAAAAATGATGAAAAATGCTGGTGACGAAAAAATGCAGGTGACGAAAAATGCTGGTGACGGAAAAAATGCTGGTGACGAAAAATGATGAAAAATGCTGGTGACGAAAAATGCTGGTGACGAAAAATGATGAAAAATGCTGGTGACGAAAAATGACGAAAAATGCTGGTGAAGAAAAAATGCTGGTGACGAAAAATGCCGAAAAATGCTGGTGACGAAAAAATACTGGTGACGAAAAAAATACTGGTGACGAAAAATGACGAAAAATGCTTGTGACGAAAAATGACGAAAAATGCTGGTGACGAAAAAATGCTGGTGACGAAAAATGATGAAAAATGCTGGTGACGAAAAAATGCTGGTGACGAAAAATGCTGGTGACGAAAAAAATGCTGGTGACGAAAAATGACGAAAAATGCTGGTGAAGAAAAAATGCTGGTGACGAAAAATGGCGAAAAATGCTGGTGACGAAAAAATACTGGTGACGAAAAATGACTAAAAATGCTGGTGACGAAAACATGCTGGTGACGAAAAATGGCGAAAAATGCTGGTGACGAAAAAATGCTGGTGACGAAAAATGACGAAAGATGCTGGTGACGAAAAATGACGAAAAAATGCTGGTGACGAAAAATGATGAAAAATGCTGGTGACGAAAAAATGCAGGTGACGAAAAAATGCAGGTGACGAAAAATGCTGGTGACGAAAAAATGCTGGTGACAAAAAATGACGAAAAATGCTGGTGACGAAAAAATGCTGGTGACGAAAAATGATGAAAAATGCTGGTGACGAAAAAATGCTGGTGACGAAAAATGCTGGTGACGAAAAAAATGCTGGTGACGAAAAATGACGAAAAATGCTGGTGACGAAAAAATACTGGTGACGAAAAATGACTAAAAATGCTGGTGACGAAAACATGCTGGTGACGAAAAATGACGAAAAATGCTGGTGACGAAACATGCTGGTGACGAAAAAAATGCTGGTGACGGAAAAAATGCTGGTGACGAAAAATGATGAAAAATGCTGGTGACGAAAAATGCTGGTGACGAAAAATGATGAAAAATGCTGGTGACGAAAAATGACGAAAAATGCTGGTGAAGAAAAAATGCTGGTGACGAAAAATGCCGAAAAATGCTGGTGACGAAAAAATACTGGTGACGAAAAAAATACTGGTGACGAAAAATGACGAAAAATGCTTGTGACGAAAAATGACGAAAAATGCTGGTGACGAAAAAATGCTGGTGACGAAAAATGATGAAAAATGCTGGTGACGAAAAAATGCTGGTGACGAAAAATGCTGGTGACGAAAAAAATGCTGGTGACGAAAAATGACGAAAAATGCTGGTGAAGAAAAAATGCTGGTGACGAAAAATGGCGAAAAATGCTGGTGACGAAAAAATACTGGTGACGAAAAATGACTAAAAATGCTGGTGACGAAAACATGCTGGTGACGAAAAATGGCGAAAAATGCTGGTGACGAAAAAATGCTGGTGACGAAAAATGACGAAAGATGCTGGTGACGAAAAATGACGAAAAAATGCTGGTGACGAAAAATGATGAAAAATGCTGGTGACGAAAAAATGCAGGTGACGAAAAAATGCAGGTGACGAAAAATGCTGGTGACGAAAAAATGCTGGTGACAAAAAATGACGAAAAATGCTGGTGACGAAAAAATGCTGGTGACGAAAAATGATGAAAAATGCTGGTGACGAAAAAATGCTGGTGACGAAAAATGCTGGTGACGAAAAAAATGCTGGTGACGAAAAATGACGAAAAATGCTGGTGACGAAAAAATACTGGTGACGAAAAATGACTAAAAATGCTGGTGACGAAAACATGCTGGTGACGAAAAATGACGAAAAATGCTGGTGACGAAACATGCTGGTGACGAAAAAAATGCTGGTGACGAAAAATGACGAAAAATGCTGGTGACGAAAAAATACTGGTGACGAAAAATGACTAAAAATGCTGGTGACGAAACATGCTGGTGACGAAAAAAATGCTGGTGACGAAAAATGACGAAAAATGCTGGTGACGAAAAAATACTGGTGACGAAAAATGACTAAAAATGCTGGTGACGAAAACATGCTGGTGACGAAAAATGACGAAAAATGCTGGTGACGAAAAAATGCTGGTGACGAAAAAAATGCTGATGACGAAAAATGACGAAAAATGCTGGTGACGAAAAAATGCTGGTGACGAAAAATGCTGGTGACGAAAAAAATGCTGGTGACGAAAAATGACGAAAAATGCTGGTGACGAAAAAATACTGGTGACGAAAAATGACTAAAAATGCTGGTGACGAAAACATGCTGGTGACGAAAAATGACGAAAAATGCTGGTGACGAAAAATGCGGGTGACGAAAAAAATGCTGATGACGAAAAATGACGAAAAATGCTGGTGACGAAAAAATGCTGGTGACGAAAAATGATGAAAAATGCTGGTGACGAAAAAATGCTGGTGACGAAAAATGCTGGTGACGAAAAAAATGCTGGTGACGAAAAATGACGAAAAATGCTGGTGAAGAAAAAATGCTGGTGACGAAAAATGGCGAAAAATGCTGGTGACGAAAAAATACTGGTGACGAAAAATGACTAAAAATGCTGGTGACGAAAACATGCTGGTGACGAAAAATGGCGAAAAATGCTGGTGACGAAAAAATGCTGGTGACGAAAAATGACGAAAGATGCTGGTGACGAAAAATGACGAAAAAATGCTGGTGACGAAAAATGACGAAAAAATGCTGGTGACGAAGAATGATGAAAAATGCTGGTGACGAAAAAATGCTGGTGACGAAAAATGACGAAAGATGCTGGTGACGAAAAATGACGAAAAAATGCTGGTGACGAAAAATGACGAAAGATGCTGGTGACGAAAAATGACGAAAAAATGCTGGTGACGAAGAATGATGAAAAATGCTGGTGACGAAAAAATGCTGGTGACGAAAAATGACGAAAGATGCTGGTGACGAAAAATGACGAAAAAATACTGGTGACGAAAAATGACTAAAAATGCTGGTGACGAAAACATGCTGGTGACGAAAAATGACGAAAAATGCTGGTGACGAAAAATGCTGGTGACGAAAAAAATGCTGATGACGAAAAATGACGAAAAATGCTGGTGATGAAAAAATGCTGGTGACGAAAAATGCTGGTGACGAAAAAATGCTGGTGACGAAAAATGCTGGTGACGAAAAAAATGCTGGTGACGAAAAATGACGAAAAATGCTGGTGAAGAAAAAATGCTGGTGACGAAAAATGGCGAAAAATGCTGGTGACGAAAAAATACTGGTGACGAAAAATGACTAAAAATGCTGGTGACGAAAACATGCTGGTGACGAAAAATGACTAAAAATGCTGGTGACGAAAACATGCTGGTGACGAAAAATGGCGAAAAATGCTGGTGACGAAAAAATGCTGGTGACGAAAAATGACGAAAGATGCTGGTGACGAAAAAATGCAGGTGACGAAAAATGCTGGTGACGGAAAAAATGCTGGTGACGAAAAATGATGAAAAATGCTGGTGACGAAAAATGCTGGTGACGAAAAATGATGAAAAATGCTGGTGACGAAAAATGACGAAAAATGCTGGTGAAGAAAACATGCTGGTGACGAAAAATGACGAAAAATGCTGGTGACGAAAAATGCTGGTGACGAAAAAAATGCTGATGACGAAAAATGACGAAAAATGCTGGTGACGAAAAAAAGCTGGTGACGAAAAATGATGAAAAATGCTGGTGACGAAAAAATGCTGGTGACGAAAAATGCTGGTGACGAAAAAAATGCTGGTGACGAAAAATGACGAAAAATGCTGGTGACGAAAAAATACTGGTGACGAAAAATGACTAAAAATGCTGGTGACGAAAACATGCTGGTGACGAAAAATGACGAAAAATGCTGGTGACGAAAAATGCTGGTGACGAAAAAAATGCTGATGACGAAAAATGACGAAAAATGCTGGTGACGAAAAAATGCTGGTGACGAAAAATGATGAAAAATGCTGGTGACGAAAAAATGCTGGTGACGAAAAATGCTGGTGACGAAAAAAATGCTGGTGACGAAAAATGACGAAAAATGCTGGTGAAGAAAAAATGCTGGTGACGAAAAATGGCGAAAAATGCTGGTGACGAAAAAATACTGGTGATGAAAAATGACTAAAAATGCTGGTGACGAAAACATGCTGGTGACGAAAAATGGCGAAAAATGCTGGTGAAGAAAAAATGCTGGTGACGAAAAATGCCGAAAAAATGCTGGTGACGAAAAATGATGAAAAATGCTGGTGACGAAAAAATGCAGGTGACGAAAAATGCTGGTGACGGAAAAAATGCTGGTGACGAAAAATGATGAAAAATGCTGGTGACGAAAAATGCTGGTGACGAAAAATGATGAAAAATGCTGGTGACGAAAAATGCTGGTGACGAAAAATGATGAAAAATGCTGGTGACGAAAAATGACGAAAAATGCTGGTGAAGAAAAAATGCTGGTGACGAAAAATGCCGAAAAATGCTGGTGACGAAAAAATACTGGTGACGAAAAAAATACTGGTGACGAAAAATGACGAAAAATGCTTGTGACGAAAAATGACGAAAAATGCTGGTGACGAAAAAATGCTGGTGACAAAAAATGATGAAAAATGCTGGTGACGAAAAAATGCTGGTGACGAAAAATGCTGGTGACGAAAAAAATGCTGGTGACGAAAAATGACGAAAAATGCTGGTGACGAAAAAATGCTGGTGACGAAAAATGGCGAAAAATGCTGGTGACGAAAAAATGCTGGTGACGAAAAATGACGAAAGATGCTGGTGACGAAAAATGACGAAAAAATGCTGGTGACGAAAAATGATGAAAAATGCTGGTGACGAAAAAATGCAGGTGACGAAAAATGCTGGTGACGAAAAAATGCAGGTGACGAAAAATGCTGGTGACGAAAAAATGCAGGTGACGAAAAATGCTGGTGACGAAAAAATGCTGGTGACAAAAAATGACGAAAAATGCTGGTGACGAAAAAATGCTGGTGACGAAAAATGAAGAAAAATGCTGGTGACGAAAAAATGCTGGTGACGAAAAATGCTGGTGACGAAAAAAATGCTGGTGACGAAAAATGACGAAAAATGCTGGTGACGAAAAAATACTGGTGACGAAAAATGACTAAAAATGCTGGTGACGAAAACATGCTGGTGACGAAAAATGACGAAAAATGCTGGTGACGAAAAATGCTGGTGACGAAAAAAATGCTGATGACGAAAAATGACGAAAAATGCTGGTGACGAAAAAATGCTGGTGACGAAAAAATGCTGGTGACGAAAAATGATGAAAAATGCTGGTGACGAAAAAATGCTGGTGACGAAAAATGCTGGTGACGAAAAAAATGCTGGTGACGAAAAATGACTAAAAATGCTGGTGACGAAAACATGCTGGTGACGAAAAATGACGAAAAATGCTGGTGACGAAAAATGCTGGTGACGAAAAAAATGCTGGTGACGAAAAATGACGAAAAATGCTGGTGAAGAAAAAATGCTGGTGACGAAAAATGATGAAAAATGCTGGTGACGAAAAAATACTGGTGACGAAAAATGACTAAAAATGCTGGTGACGAAAACATGCTGGTGACGAAAAATGGCGAAAAATGCTGGTGACGAAAAAATGCTGGTGACGAAAAATGACGAAAGATGCTGGTGACGAAAAATGACGAAAAAATGCTGGTGACGAAGAATGATGAAAAATGCTGGTGACGAAAAAATGCTGGTGACGAAAAATGACGAAAGATGCTGGTGACGAAAAATGATGAAAAATGCTGGTGACGAAAAAATGCTGGTGACGAAAAATGCTGGTGACGAAAAAAATGCTGGTGACGAAAAATGACTAAAAATGCTGGTGACGAAAACATGCTGGTGACGAAAAATGACGAAAAATGCTGGTGACGAAAAATGCTGGTGACGAAAAAAATGCTGGTGACGAAAAATGACGAAAAATGCTGGTGAAGAAAAAATGCTGGTGACGAAAAATGATGAAAAATGCTGGTGACGAAAAAATACTGGTGACGAAAAATGACTAAAAATGCTGGTGACGAAAACATGCTGGTGACGAAAAATGGCGAAAAATGCTGGTGACGAAAAAATGCTGGTGACGAAAAATGACGAAAGATGCTGGTGACGAAAAATGACGAAAAAATGCTGGTGACGAAGAATGATGAAAAATGCTGGTGACGAAAAAATGCTGGTGACGAAAAATGACGAAAGATGCTGGTGACGAAAAATGACGAAAAAATGCTGGTGACGAAAAATGACAAAAAATGCTGGTGACGAAAAAATGCTGGTGACGAAAAATGATGAAAAATGCTGGTGACGAAAAATGCTGGTGACGAAAAATGATGAAAAATGCTGGTGACGAAAAATGACAAAAAATGCTGGTGACGAAAAAATGCTGGTGACGAAAAATGCCGAAAAATGCTGGTGACGAAAAAATACTGGTGACGAAAAATGATGAAAAATGCTGGTGACGAAAAAATGCTGGTGACGAAAAATGACGAAAAATGCTGGTGACGAAAAATGACGAAAAATGCTGGTGACGAAAAAATGCTGGTGACGAAAAATGATGAAAAATGCTGGTGACGAAAAAATGCTGGTGACGAAAAATGCTGGTGACGAAAAAAATGCTGGTGACGAAAAATGACGAAAAATGCTGGTGAAGAAAAAATGCTGGTGACGAAAAATGGCGAAAAATGCTGGTGACGAAAAAATACTGGTGACGAAAAATGACTAAAAATGCTGGTGACGAAAACATGCTGGTGACGAAAAATGGCGAAAAATGCTGGTGACGAAAAAATGCTGGTGACGAAAAATGACGAAAGATGCTGGTGACGAAAAATGATGAAAAATGCTGGTGACGAAAAAATGCAGGTGACGAAAAAATGCAGGTGACGAAAAATGCTGGTGACGAAAAAATGCTGGTGACAAAAAATGACGAAAAATGCTGGTGACGAAAAAATGCTGGTGACGAAAAATGATGAAAAATGCTGGTGACGAAAAAATGCTGGTGACGAAAAATGCTGGTGACGAAAAAATGACTAAAAATGCTGGTGACGAAAACATGCTGGTGACGAAAAATGACGAAAAATGCTGGTGACGAAAAATGCTGGTGACGAAAAAAATGCTGATGACGAAAAATGACGAAAAATGCTGGTGACGAAAAAATGCTGGTGACGAAAAATGATGAAAAATGCTGGTGACGAAAAAATGCTGGTGACGAAAAATGCTGGTGACGAAAAAAATGCTGGTGACGAAAAATGACGAAAAATGCTGGTGAAGAAAAAATGCTGGTGACGAAAAATGGCGAAAAATGCTGGTGACGAAAAAATACTGGTGACGAAAAATGACTAAAAATGCTGGTGACGAAAACATGCTGGTGACGAAAAATGGCGAAAAATGCTGGTGACGAAAAAATGCTGGTGACGAAAAATGACGAAAGATGCTGGTGACGAAAAAATGCTGGTGACGAAGAATGATGAAAAATGCTGGTGACGAAAAAATGCTGGTGACGAAAAATGACGAAAGATGCTGGTGACGAAAAATGACGAAAAAATGCTGGTGACGAAAAATGATGAAAAATGCTGGTGACGAAAAAATGCAGGTGACGAAAAATGCTGGTGACGGAAAAAATGCTGGTGACAAAAAATGACGAAAAATGCTGGTGACGAAAAAATGCTGGTGACGAAAAATGACGAAAAATGCTGGTGACGAAAAAATGCTGGTGACGAAAAATGATGAAAAATGCTGGTGACGAAAAAATGCAGGTGACGAAAAATGCTGGTGACGGAAAAAATGCTGGTGACGAAAAATGATGAAAAATGCTGGTGACGAAAAATGCTGGTGACGAAAAATGATGAAAAATGCTGGTGACGAAAAATGACGAAAAATGCTGGTGAAGAAAAAATGCTGGTGACGAAAAATGCCGAAAAATGCTGGTGACGAAAAAATACTGGTGACGAAAAAAATACTGGTGACGAAAAATGACGAAAAATGCTTGTGACGAAAAATGACGAAAAATGCTGGTGACGAAAAAATGCTGGTGACGAAAAATGATGAAAAATGCTGGTGACGAAAAAATGCTGGTGACGAAAAATGCTGGTGACGAAAAAAATGCTGGTGACGAAAAATGACGAAAAATGCTGGTGAAGAAAAAATGCTGGTGACGAAAAATGGCGAAAAATGCTGGTGACGAAAAAATACTGGTGACGAAAAATGACTAAAAATGCTGGTGACGAAAACATGCTGGTGACGAAAAATGGCGAAAAATGCTGGTGACGAAAAAATGCTGGTGACGAAAAATGACGAAAGATGCTGGTGACGAAAAATGACGAAAAAATGCTGGTGACGAAAAATGATGAAAAATGCTGGTGACGAAAAAATGCAGGTGACGAAAAAATGCAGGTGACGAAAAATGCTGGTGACGAAAAAATGCTGGTGACAAAAAATGACGAAAAATGCTGGTGACGAAAAAATGCTGGTGACGAAAAATGATGAAAAATGCTGGTGACGAAAAAATGCTGGTGACGAAAAATGCTGGTGACGAAAAAAATGCTGGTGACGAAAAATGACGAAAAATGCTGGTGACGAAAAAATACTGGTGACGAAAAATGACTAAAAATGCTGGTGACGAAAACATGCTGGTGACGAAAAATGACGAAAAATGCTGGTGACGAAACATGCTGGTGACGAAAAAAATGCTGGTGACGGAAAAAATGCTGGTGACGAAAAATGATGAAAAATGCTGGTGACGAAAAATGCTGGTGACGAAAAATGATGAAAAATGCTGGTGACGAAAAATGACGAAAAATGCTGGTGAAGAAAAAATGCTGGTGACGAAAAATGCCGAAAAATGCTGGTGACGAAAAAATACTGGTGACGAAAAAAATACTGGTGACGAAAAATGACGAAAAATGCTTGTGACGAAAAATGACGAAAAATGCTGGTGACGAAAAAATGCTGGTGACGAAAAATGATGAAAAATGCTGGTGACGAAAAAATGCTGGTGACGAAAAATGCTGGTGACGAAAAAAATGCTGGTGACGAAAAATGACGAAAAATGCTGGTGAAGAAAAAATGCTGGTGACGAAAAATGGCGAAAAATGCTGGTGACGAAAAAATACTGGTGACGAAAAATGACTAAAAATGCTGGTGACGAAAACATGCTGGTGACGAAAAATGGCGAAAAATGCTGGTGACGAAAAAATGCTGGTGACGAAAAATGACGAAAGATGCTGGTGACGAAAAATGACGAAAAAATGCTGGTGACGAAAAATGATGAAAAATGCTGGTGACGAAAAAATGCAGGTGACGAAAAAATGCAGGTGACGAAAAATGCTGGTGACGAAAAAATGCTGGTGACAAAAAATGACGAAAAATGCTGGTGACGAAAAAATGCTGGTGACGAAAAATGATGAAAAATGCTGGTGACGAAAAAATGCTGGTGACGAAAAATGCTGGTGACGAAAAAAATGCTGGTGACGAAAAATGACGAAAAATGCTGGTGACGAAAAAATACTGGTGACGAAAAATGACTAAAAATGCTGGTGACGAAAACATGCTGGTGACGAAAAATGACGAAAAATGCTGGTGACGAAACATGCTGGTGACGAAAAAAATGCTGGTGACGAAAAATGACGAAAAATGCTGGTGACGAAAAAATACTGGTGACGAAAAATGACTAAAAATGCTGGTGACGAAACATGCTGGTGACGAAAAAAATGCTGGTGACGAAAAATGACGAAAAATGCTGGTGACGAAAAAATACTGGTGACGAAAAATGACTAAAAATGCTGGTGACGAAAACATGCTGGTGACGAAAAATGACGAAAAATGCTGGTGACGAAAAAATGCTGGTGACGAAAAAAATGCTGATGACGAAAAATGACGAAAAATGCTGGTGACGAAAAAATGCTGGTGACGAAAAATGCTGGTGACGAAAAAAATGCTGGTGACGAAAAATGACGAAAAATGCTGGTGACGAAAAAATACTGGTGACGAAAAATGACTAAAAATGCTGGTGACGAAAACATGCTGGTGACGAAAAATGACGAAAAATGCTGGTGACGAAAAATGCTGGTGACGAAAAAAATGCTGATGACGAAAAATGACGAAAAATGCTGGTGACGAAAAAATGCTGGTGACGAAAAATGATGAAAAATGCTGGTGACGAAAAAATGCTGGTGACGAAAAATGCTGGTGACGAAAAAAATGCTGGTGACGAAAAATGACGAAAAATGCTGGTGAAGAAAAAATGCTGGTGACGAAAAATGGCGAAAAATGCTGGTGACGAAAAAATACTGGTGACGAAAAATGACTAAAAATGCTGGTGACGAAAACATGCTGGTGACGAAAAATGGCGAAAAATGCTGGTGACGAAAAAATGCTGGTGACGAAAAATGACGAAAGATGCTGGTGACGAAAAATGACGAAAAAATGCTGGTGACGAAAAATGACGAAAAAATGCTGGTGACGAAGAATGATGAAAAATGCTGGTGACGAAAAAATGCTGGTGACGAAAAATGACGAAAGATGCTGGTGACGAAAAATGACGAAAAAATGCTGGTGACGAAAAATGACGAAAGATGCTGGTGACGAAAAATGACGAAAAAATGCTGGTGACGAAGAATGATGAAAAATGCTGGTGACGAAAAAATGCTGGTGACGAAAAATGACGAAAGATGCTGGTGACGAAAAATGACGAAAAAATACTGGTGACGAAAAATGACTAAAAATGCTGGTGACGAAAACATGCTGGTGACGAAAAATGACGAAAAATGCTGGTGACGAAAAATGCTGGTGACGAAAAAAATGCTGATGACGAAAAATGACGAAAAATGCTGGTGATGAAAAAATGCTGGTGACGAAAAATGCTGGTGACGAAAAAATGCTGGTGACGAAAAATGCTGGTGACGAAAAAAATGCTGGTGACGAAAAATGACGAAAAATGCTGGTGAAGAAAAAATGCTGGTGACGAAAAATGGCGAAAAATGCTGGTGACGAAAAAATACTGGTGACGAAAAATGACTAAAAATGCTGGTGACGAAAACATGCTGGTGACGAAAAATGACTAAAAATGCTGGTGACGAAAACATGCTGGTGACGAAAAATGGCGAAAAATGCTGGTGACGAAAAAATGCTGGTGACGAAAAATGACGAAAGATGCTGGTGACGAAAAAATGCAGGTGACGAAAAATGCTGGTGACGGAAAAAATGCTGGTGACGAAAAATGATGAAAAATGCTGGTGACGAAAAATGCTGGTGACGAAAAATGATGAAAAATGCTGGTGACGAAAAATGACGAAAAATGCTGGTGAAGAAAACATGCTGGTGACGAAAAATGACGAAAAATGCTGGTGACGAAAAATGCTGGTGACGAAAAAAATGCTGATGACGAAAAATGACGAAAAATGCTGGTGACGAAAAAAAGCTGGTGACGAAAAATGATGAAAAATGCTGGTGACGAAAAAATGCTGGTGACGAAAAATGCTGGTGACGAAAAAAATGCTGGTGACGAAAAATGACGAAAAATGCTGGTGACGAAAAAATACTGGTGACGAAAAATGACTAAAAATGCTGGTGACGAAAACATGCTGGTGACGAAAAATGACGAAAAATGCTGGTGACGAAAAATGCTGGTGACGAAAAAAATGCTGATGACGAAAAATGACGAAAAATGCTGGTGACGAAAAAATGCTGGTGACGAAAAATGATGAAAAATGCTGGTGACGAAAAAATGCTGGTGACGAAAAATGCTGGTGACGAAAAAAATGCTGGTGACGAAAAATGACGAAAAATGCTGGTGAAGAAAAAATGCTGGTGACGAAAAATGGCGAAAAATGCTGGTGACGAAAAAATACTGGTGATGAAAAATGACTAAAAATGCTGGTGACGAAAACATGCTGGTGACGAAAAATGGCGAAAAATGCTGGTGAAGAAAAAATGCTGGTGACGAAAAATGCCGAAAAAATGCTGGTGACGAAAAATGATGAAAAATGCTGGTGACGAAAAAATGCAGGTGACGAAAAATGCTGGTGACGGAAAAAATGCTGGTGACGAAAAATGATGAAAAATGCTGGTGACGAAAAATGCTGGTGACGAAAAATGATGAAAAATGCTGGTGACGAAAAATGCTGGTGACGAAAAATGATGAAAAATGCTGGTGACGAAAAATGACGAAAAATGCTGGTGAAGAAAAAATGCTGGTGACGAAAAATGCCGAAAAATGCTGGTGACGAAAAAATACTGGTGACGAAAAAAATACTGGTGACGAAAAATGACGAAAAATGCTTGTGACGAAAAATGACGAAAAATGCTGGTGACGAAAAAATGCTGGTGACAAAAAATGATGAAAAATGCTGGTGACGAAAAAATGCTGGTGACGAAAAATGCTGGTGACGAAAAAAATGCTGGTGACGAAAAATGACGAAAAATGCTGGTGAAGAAAAAATGCTGGTGACGAAAAATGGCGAAAAATGCTGGTGACGAAAAAATACTGGTGACGAAAAATGACTAAAAATGCTGGTGACGAAAACATGCTGGTGACGAAAAATGGCGAAAAATGCTGGTGACGAAAAAATGCTGGTGACGAAAAATGACGAAAGATGCTGGTGACGAAAAATGACGAAAAAATGCTGGTGACGAAAAATGATGAAAAATGCTGGTGACGAAAAAATGCAGGTGACGAAAAAATGCAGGTGACGAAAAATGCTGGTGACGAAAAAATGCTGGTGACAAAAAATGACGAAAAATGCTGGTGACGAAAAAATGCTGGTGACGAAAAATGACTAAAAATGCTGGTGACGAAAACATGCTGGTGACGAAAAATGACGAAAAATGCTGGTGACGAAACATGCTGGTGACGAAAAAAATGCTGATGACGAAAAATGACGAAAAATGCTGGTGACGAAAAAATACTGGTGACGAAAAATGACTAAAAATGCTGGTGACGAAAACATGCTGGTGACGAAAAATGACGAAAAATGCTGGTGACGAAAAAAATGCTGATGACGAAAAATGACGAAAAATGCTGGTGACGAAAAAATGCTGGTGACGAAAAATGATGAAAAATGCTGGTGACGAAAAAATGCTGGTGACGAAAAATGCTGGTGACGAAAAAAATGCTGGTGACGAAAAATGACGAAAAATGCTGGTGACGAAAAAATACTGGTGACGAAAAATGACTAAAAATGCTGGTGACGAAAACATGCTGGTGACGAAAAATGACGAAAAATGCTGGTGACGAAAAAATACTGGTGACGAAAAATGACTAAAAATGCTGGTGACGAAAACATGCTGGTGACGAAAAATGGCTAAAAATGCTGGTGACGAAAAAATGCTGGTGACGAAAAATGACGAAAGATGCTGGTGACGAAAAATGACGAAAAAATGCTGGTGACGAAGAAATGCTGGTGAAGAAAAATGACGAAAGATGCTGGTGACGAAAAATGACGAAAAAATGCTGGTGACGAAAAATGATGAAAAATGCTGGTGACGAAAAAATGCAGGTGACGAAAAATGCTGGTGACGGAAAAAATGCTGGTGACAAAAAATGACGAAAAATGCTGGTGACGAAAAAATGCTGGTGACGAAAAATGACGAAAAATGCTGGTGACGAAAAAATGCTGGTGACGAAAAATGATGAAAAATGCTGGTGACGAAAAAATGCTGGTGACGAAAAATGCTGGTGACGAAAAATGATGAAAACATGCTGGTGACGAAAAAATGACGAAAAATGCTGGTGAAGAAAAAATGCTGGTGACGAAAAATGCCGAAAAAATGCTGGTGACGAAAAATGATGAAAAATGCTGGTGACGAAAAAATGCAGGTGACGAAAAATGCTGGTGACGGAAAAAATGCTGGTGACGAAAAATGATGAAAAATGCTGGTGACGAAAAATGCTGGTGACGAAAAATGATGAAAAATGCTGGTGACGAAAAATGATGAAAAATGCTGGTGACGAAAAATGACGAAAAATGCTGGTGAAGAAAAAATGCTGGTGACGAAAAATGCCGAAAAATGCTGGTGACGAAAAAATACTGGTGACGAAAAAAATACTGGTGACGAAAAATGACGAAAAATGCTTGTGACGAAAAATGACGAAAAATGCTGGTGACGAAAAAATGCTGGTGACAAAAAATGATGAAAAATGCTGGTGACGAAAAAATGCTGGTGACGAAAAATGCTGGTGACGAAAAAAATGCTGGTGACGAAAAATGACGAAAAATGCTGGTGAAGAAAAAATGCTGGTGACGAAAAATGGCGAAAAATGCTGGTGACGAAAAAATACTGGTGACGAAAAATGACTAAAAATGCTGGTGACGAAAACATGCTGGTGACGAAAAATGGCGAAAAATGCTGGTGACGAAAAAATGCTGGTGACGAAAAATGACGAAAGATGCTGGTGACGAAAAATGACGAAAAAATGCTGGTGACGAAAAATGATGAAAAATGCTGGTGACGAAAAAATGCAGGTGACGAAAAAATGCAGGTGACGAAAAATGCTGGTGACGAAAAAATGCTGGTGACAAAAAATGACGAAAAATGCTGGTGACGAAAAAATGCTGGTGACGAAAAATGACTAAAAATGCTGGTGACGAAAACATGCTGGTGACGAAAAATGACGAAAAATGCTGGTGACGAAACATGCTGGTGACGAAAAAAATGCTGATGACGAAAAATGACGAAAAATGCTGGTGACGAAAAAATACTGGTGACGAAAAATGACTAAAAATGCTGGTGACGAAAACATGCTGGTGACGAAAAATGACGAAAAATGCTGGTGACGAAACATGCTGGTGACGAAAAAAATGCTGATGACGAAAAATGACGAAAAATGCTGGTGACGAAAAAATGCTGGTGACGAAAAATGGCGAAAAATGCTGGTGACGAAAAAATGCTGGTGACGAAAAATGACGAAAGATGCTGGTGACGAAAAATGACGAAAAAATGCTGGTGACGAAAAATGATGAAAAATGCTGGTGACGAAAAAATGCAGGTGACGAAAAATGCTGGTGACGAAAAAATGCAGGTGACGAAAAATGCTGGTGACGAAAAAATGCAGGTGACGAAAAATGCTGGTGACGAAAAAATGCTGGTGACAAAAAATGACGAAAAATGCTGGTGACGAAAAAATGCTGGTGACGAAAAATGAAGAAAAATGCTGGTGACGAAAAAATGCTGGTGACGAAAAATGCTGGTGACGAAAAAAATGCTGGTGACGAAAAATGACGAAAAATGCTGGTGACGAAAAAATACTGGTGACGAAAAATGACTAAAAATGCTGGTGACGAAAACATGCTGGTGACGAAAAATGACGAAAAATGCTGGTGACGAAAAATGCTGGTGACGAAAAAAATGCTGATGACGAAAAATGACGAAAAATGCTGGTGACGAAAAAATGCTGGTGACGAAAAAATGCTGGTGACGAAAAATGATGAAAAATGCTGGTGACGAAAAAATGCTGGTGACGAAAAATGCTGGTGACGAAAAAAATGCTGGTGACGAAAAATGACTAAAAATGCTGGTGACGAAAACATGCTGGTGACGAAAAATGACGAAAAATGCTGGTGACGAAAAATGCTGGTGACGAAAAAAATGCTGGTGACGAAAAATGACGAAAAATGCTGGTGAAGAAAAAATGCTGGTGACGAAAAATGATGAAAAATGCTGGTGACGAAAAAATACTGGTGACGAAAAATGACTAAAAATGCTGGTGACGAAAACATGCTGGTGACGAAAAATGGCGAAAAATGCTGGTGACGAAAAAATGCTGGTGACGAAAAATGACGAAAGATGCTGGTGACGAAAAATGACGAAAAAATGCTGGTGACGAAGAATGATGAAAAATGCTGGTGACGAAAAAATGCTGGTGACGAAAAATGACGAAAGATGCTGGTGACGAAAAATGATGAAAAATGCTGGTGACGAAAAAATGCTGGTGACGAAAAATGCTGGTGACGAAAAAAATGCTGGTGACGAAAAATGACTAAAAATGCTGGTGACGAAAACATGCTGGTGACGAAAAATGACGAAAAATGCTGGTGACGAAAAATGCTGGTGACGAAAAAAATGCTGGTGACGAAAAATGACGAAAAATGCTGGTGAAGAAAAAATGCTGGTGACGAAAAATGATGAAAAATGCTGGTGACGAAAAAATACTGGTGACGAAAAATGACTAAAAATGCTGGTGACGAAAACATGCTGGTGACGAAAAATGGCGAAAAATGCTGGTGACGAAAAAATGCTGGTGACGAAAAATGACGAAAGATGCTGGTGACGAAAAATGACGAAAAAATGCTGGTGACGAAGAATGATGAAAAATGCTGGTGACGAAAAAATGCTGGTGACGAAAAATGACGAAAGATGCTGGTGACGAAAAATGACGAAAAAATGCTGGTGACGAAAAATGACAAAAAATGCTGGTGACGAAAAAATGCTGGTGACGAAAAATGATGAAAAATGCTGGTGACGAAAAATGCTGGTGACGAAAAATGATGAAAAATGCTGGTGACGAAAAATGACAAAAAATGCTGGTGACGAAAAAATGCTGGTGACGAAAAATGCCGAAAAATGCTGGTGACGAAAAAATACTGGTGACGAAAAATGATGAAAAATGCTGGTGACGAAAAAATGCTGGTGACGAAAAATGACGAAAAATGCTGGTGACGAAAAATGACGAAAAATGCTGGTGACGAAAAAATGCTGGTGACGAAAAATGATGAAAAATGCTGGTGACGAAAAAATGCTGGTGACGAAAAATGCTGGTGACGAAAAAAATGCTGGTGACGAAAAATGACGAAAAATGCTGGTGAAGAAAAAATGCTGGTGACGAAAAATGGCGAAAAATGCTGGTGACGAAAAAATACTGGTGACGAAAAATGACTAAAAATGCTGGTGACGAAAACATGCTGGTGACGAAAAATGGCGAAAAATGCTGGTGACGAAAAAATGCTGGTGACGAAAAATGACGAAAGATGCTGGTGACGAAAAATGATGAAAAATGCTGGTGACGAAAAAATGCAGGTGACGAAAAAATGCAGGTGACGAAAAATGCTGGTGACGAAAAAATGCTGGTGACAAAAAATGACGAAAAATGCTGGTGACGAAAAAATGCTGGTGACGAAAAATGATGAAAAATGCTGGTGACGAAAAAATGCTGGTGACGAAAAATGCTGGTGACGAAAAAATGACTAAAAATGCTGGTGACGAAAACATGCTGGTGACGAAAAATGACGAAAAATGCTGGTGACGAAAAATGCTGGTGACGAAAAAAATGCTGATGACGAAAAATGACGAAAAATGCTGGTGACGAAAAAATGCTGGTGACGAAAAATGATGAAAAATGCTGGTGACGAAAAAATGCTGGTGACGAAAAATGCTGGTGACGAAAAAAATGCTGGTGACGAAAAATGACGAAAAATGCTGGTGAAGAAAAAATGCTGGTGACGAAAAATGGCGAAAAATGCTGGTGACGAAAAAATACTGGTGACGAAAAATGACTAAAAATGCTGGTGACGAAAACATGCTGGTGACGAAAAATGGCGAAAAATGCTGGTGACGAAAAAATGCTGGTGACGAAAAATGACGAAAGATGCTGGTGACGAAAAAATGCTGGTGACGAAGAATGATGAAAAATGCTGGTGACGAAAAAATGCTGGTGACGAAAAATGACGAAAGATGCTGGTGACGAAAAATGACGAAAAAATGCTGGTGACGAAAAATGATGAAAAATGCTGGTGACGAAAAAATGCAGGTGACGAAAAATGCTGGTGACGGAAAAAATGCTGGTGACAAAAAATGACGAAAAATGCTGGTGACGAAAAAATGCTGGTGACGAAAAATGACGAAAAATGCTGGTGACGAAAAAATGCTGGTGACGAAAAATGATGAAAAATGCTGGTGACGAAAAAATGCAGGTGACGAAAAATGCTGGTGACGGAAAAAATGCTGGTGACGAAAAATGATGAAAAATGCTGGTGACGAAAAATGCTGGTGACGAAAAATGATGAAAAATGCTGGTGACGAAAAATGACGAAAAATGCTGGTGAAGAAAAAATGCTGGTGACGAAAAATGCCGAAAAATGCTGGTGACGAAAAAATACTGGTGACGAAAAAAATACTGGTGACGAAAAATGACGAAAAATGCTTGTGACGAAAAATGACGAAAAATGCTGGTGACGAAAAAATGCTGGTGACGAAAAATGATGAAAAATGCTGGTGACGAAAAAATGCTGGTGACGAAAAATGCTGGTGACGAAAAAAATGCTGGTGACGAAAAATGACGAAAAATGCTGGTGAAGAAAAAATGCTGGTGACGAAAAATGGCGAAAAATGCTGGTGACGAAAAAATACTGGTGACGAAAAATGACTAAAAATGCTGGTGACGAAAACATGCTGGTGACGAAAAATGGCGAAAAATGCTGGTGACGAAAAAATGCTGGTGACGAAAAATGACGAAAAAATGCTGGTGACGAAAAATGATGAAAAATGCTGGTGACGAAAAAATGCAGGTGACGAAAAAATGCAGGTGACGAAAAATGCTGGTGACGAAAAAATGCTGGTGACAAAAAATGACGAAAAATGCTGGTGACGAAAAAATGCTGGTGACGAAAAATGATGAAAAATGCTGGTGACGAAAAAATGCTGGTGACGAAAAATGCTGGTGACGAAAAAAATGCTGGTGACGAAAAATGACGAAAAATGCTGGTGACGAAAAAATACTGGTGACGAAAAATGACTAAAAATGCTGGTGACGAAAACATGCTGGTGACGAAAAATGACGAAAAATGCTGGTGACGAAACATGCTGGTGACGAAAAAAATGCTGGTGACGGAAAAAATGCTGGTGACGAAAAATGATGAAAAATGCTGGTGACGAAAAATGCTGGTGACGAAAAATGATGAAAAATGCTGGTGACGAAAAATGACGAAAAATGCTGGTGAAGAAAAAATGCTGGTGACGAAAAATGCCGAAAAATGCTGGTGACGAAAAAATACTGGTGACGAAAAAAATACTGGTGACGAAAAATGACGAAAAATGCTTGTGACGAAAAATGACGAAAAATGCTGGTGACGAAAAAATGCTGGTGACGAAAAATGATGAAAAATGCTGGTGACGAAAAAATGCTGGTGACGAAAAATGCTGGTGACGAAAAAAATGCTGGTGACGAAAAATGACGAAAAATGCTGGTGAAGAAAAAATGCTGGTGACGAAAAATGGCGAAAAATGCTGGTGACGAAAAAATACTGGTGACGAAAAATGACTAAAAATGCTGGTGACGAAAACATGCTGGTGACGAAAAATGGCGAAAAATGCTGGTGACGAAAAAATGCTGGTGACGAAAAATGACGAAAGATGCTGGTGACGAAAAATGACGAAAAAATGCTGGTGACGAAAAATGATGAAAAATGCTGGTGACGAAAAAATGCAGGTGACGAAAAAATGCAGGTGACGAAAAATGCTGGTGACGAAAAAATGCTGGTGACAAAAAATGACGAAAAATGCTGGTGACGAAAAAATGCTGGTGACGAAAAATGATGAAAAATGCTGGTGACGAAAAAATGCTGGTGACGAAAAATGCTGGTGACGAAAAAAATGCTGGTGACGAAAAATGACGAAAAATGCTGGTGACGAAAAAATACTGGTGACGAAAAATGACTAAAAATGCTGGTGACGAAAACATGCTGGTGACGAAAAATGACGAAAAATGCTGGTGACGAAACATGCTGGTGACGAAAAAAATGCTGGTGACGAAAAATGACGAAAAATGCTGGTGACGAAAAAATACTGGTGACGAAAAATGACTAAAAATGCTGGTGACGAAACATGCTGGTGACGAAAAAAATGCTGGTGACGAAAAATGACGAAAAATGCTGGTGACGAAAAAATACTGGTGACGAAAAATGACTAAAAATGCTGGTGACGAAAACATGCTGGTGACGAAAAATGACGAAAAATGCTGGTGACGAAAAAATGCTGGTGACGAAAAAAATGCTGATGACGAAAAATGACGAAAAATGCTGGTGACGAAAAAATGCTGGTGACGAAAAATGCTGGTGACGAAAAAAATGCTGGTGACGAAAAATGACGAAAAATGCTGGTGACGAAAAAATACTGGTGACGAAAAATGACTAAAAATGCTGGTGACGAAAACATGCTGGTGACGAAAAATGACGAAAAATGCTGGTGACGAAAAATGCTGGTGACGAAAAAAATGCTGATGACGAAAAATGACGAAAAATGCTGGTGACGAAAAAATGCTGGTGACGAAAAATGATGAAAAATGCTGGTGACGAAAAAATGCTGGTGACGAAAAATGCTGGTGACGAAAAAAATGCTGGTGACGAAAAATGACGAAAAATGCTGGTGAAGAAAAAATGCTGGTGACGAAAAATGGCGAAAAATGCTGGTGACGAAAAAATACTGGTGACGAAAAATGACTAAAAATGCTGGTGACGAAAACATGCTGGTGACGAAAAATGGCGAAAAATGCTGGTGACGAAAAAATGCTGGTGACGAAAAATGACGAAAGATGCTGGTGACGAAAAATGACGAAAAAATGCTGGTGACGAAAAATGACGAAAAAATGCTGGTGACGAAGAATGATGAAAAATGCTGGTGACGAAAAAATGCTGGTGACGAAAAATGACGAAAGATGCTGGTGACGAAAAATGACGAAAAAATGCTGGTGACGAAAAATGACGAAAGATGCTGGTGACGAAAAATGACGAAAAAATGCTGGTGACGAAGAATGATGAAAAATGCTGGTGACGAAAAAATGCTGGTGACGAAAAATGACGAAAGATGCTGGTGACGAAAAATGACGAAAAAATACTGGTGACGAAAAATGACTAAAAATGCTGGTGACGAAAACATGCTGGTGACGAAAAATGACGAAAAATGCTGGTGACGAAAAATGCTGGTGACGAAAAAAATGCTGATGACGAAAAATGACGAAAAATGCTGGTGATGAAAAAATGCTGGTGACGAAAAATGCTGGTGACGAAAAAATGCTGGTGACGAAAAATGCTGGTGACGAAAAAAATGCTGGTGACGAAAAATGACGAAAAATGCTGGTGAAGAAAAAATGCTGGTGACGAAAAATGGCGAAAAATGCTGGTGACGAAAAAATACTGGTGACGAAAAATGACTAAAAATGCTGGTGACGAAAACATGCTGGTGACGAAAAATGGCGAAAAATGCTGGTGACGAAAAAATGCTGGTGACGAAAAATGACGAAAGATGCTGGTGACGAAAAATGACGAAAAAATGCTGGTGACGAAGAATGATGAAAAATGCTGGTGACGAAAAAATGCTGGTGACGAAAAATGACGAAAGATGCTGGTGACGAAAAATGACGAAAAAATGCTGGTGACGAAAAATGACGAAAAATGCTGGTGACGAAAAAATGCTGGTGACGAAAAATGATGAAAAATGCTGGTGACGAAAAATGCTGGTGACGAAAAATGATGAAAAATGCTGGTGACGAAAAATGACGAAAAATGCTGGTGAAGAAAAAATGCTGATGACGAAAAATGCCGAAAAATGCTGGTGACGAAAAAATACTGGTGACGAAAAAAATACTGGTGACGAAAAATGACGAAAAATGCTGGTGACGAAAAATGACGAAAAATGCTGGTGACGAAAAAATGCTGGTGACGAAAAATGATGAAAAATGCTGGTGACGAAAAAATGCTGGTGACGAAAAATGCTGGTGACGAAAAAAATGCTGGTGACGAAAAATGACGAAAAATGCTGGTGAAGAAAAAATGCTGGTGACGAAAAATGGCGAAAAATGCTGGTGACGAAAAAATACTGGTGACGAAAAATGACTAAAAATGCTGGTGACGAAAACATGCTGGTGACGAAAAATGGCGAAAAATGCTGGTGACGAAAAAATGCTGGTGACGAAAAATGACGAAAGATGCTGGTGACGAAAAATGACGAAAAAATGCTGGTGACGAAAAATGATGAAAAATGCTGGTGACGAAAAAATGCAGGTGACGAAAAAATGCAGGTGACGAAAAATGCTGGTGACGAAAAAATGCTGGTGACAAAAAATGACGAAAAATGCTGGTGACGAAAAAATGCTGGTGACGAAAAATGATGAAAAATGCTGGTGACGAAAAAATGCTGGTGACGAAAAATGCTGGTGACGAAAAAAATGCTGGTGACGAAAAATGACGAAAAATGCTGGTGACGAAAAAATACTGGTGACGAAAAATGACTAAAAATGCTGGTGACGAAAACATGCTGGTGACGAAAAATGACGAAAAATGCTGGTGACGAAAAATGCTGGTGACGAAAAAAATGCTGATGACGAAAAATGCTGGTGACGAAAAATGATGAAAAATGCTGGTGACGAAAAAATGCTGGTGACGAAAAATGCTGGTGACGAAAAAAATGCTGGTGACGAAAAAATGACGAAAAATGCTGGTGAAGAAAAAATGCTGGTGACGAAAAATGGCGAAAAATGCTGGTGACGAAAAAATACTGGTGACGAAAAATGACTAAAAATGCTGGTGACGAAAACATGCTGGTGACGAAAAATGGCGAAAAATGCTGGTGACGAAAAAATGCTGGTGACGAAAAATGACGAAAGATGCTGGTGACGAAAAATGACGAAAAAATGCTGGTGACGAAGAATGATGAAAAATGCTGGTGACGAAAAAATGCTGGTGACGAAAAATGACGAAAGATGCTGGTGACGAAAAATGACGAAAAAATGCTGGTGACGAAAAATGATGAAAAATGCTGGTGACGAAAAAATGACGAAAAATGCTGGTGAAGAAAAAATGCTGGTGACGAAAAATGCCGAAAAAATGCTGGTGACGAAAAATGATGAAAAATGCTGGTGACGAAAAAATGCAGGTGACGAAAAATGCTGGTGACGGAAAAAATGCTGGTGACAAAAAATGACGAAAAATGCTGGTGACGAAAAAATGCTGGTGACGAAAAATGCTGGTGACGAAAAAATGCTGGTGACGAAAAATGACGAAAAATGCTGGTGAAGAAAAAATGCTGGTGACGAAAAATGGCGAAAAATGCTGGTGACGAAAAAATACTGGTGACGAAAAATGACTAAAAATGCTGGTGACGAAAACATGCTGGTGACGAAAAATGGCGAAAAATGCTGGTGACGAAAAATGACGAAAAAATGCTGGTGACGAAGAATGATGAAAAATGCTGGTGACGAAAAAATGCTGGTGACGAAAAATGACGAAAGATGCTGGTGACGAAAAATGACGAAAAAATGCTGGTGACGAAAAATGATGAAAAATGCTGGTGACGAAAAAATGCTGGTGACGAAAAATGACGAAAGATGCTGGTGACGAAAAATGACGAAAAAATGCTGGTGACGAAAAATGACGAAAAATGCTGGTGACGAAAAAATGCTGGTGACGAAAAATGATGAAAAATGCTGGTGACGAAAAATGCTGGTGACGAAAAATGATGAAAAATGCTGGTGACGAAAAATGACGAAAAATGCTGGTGAAGAAAAAATGCTGATGACGAAAAATGCCGAAAAATGCTGGTGACGAAAAAATACTGGTGACGAAAAAAATACTGGTGACGAAAAATGACGAAAAATGCTGGTGACGAAAAATGACGAAAAATGCTGGTGACGAAAAAATGCTGGTGACGAAAAATGATGAAAAATGCTGGTGACGAAAAAATGCTGGTGACGAAAAATGCTGGTGACGAAAAAAATGCTGGTGACGAAAAATGACGAAAAATGCTGGTGAAGAAAAAATGCTGGTGACGAAAAATGGCGAAAAATGCTGGTGACGAAAAAATACTGGTGACGAAAAATGACTAAAAATGCTGGTGACGAAAACATGCTGGTGACGAAAAATGGCGAAAAATGCTGGTGACGAAAAAATGCTGGTGACGAAAAATGACGAAAGATGCTGGTGACGAAAAATGACGAAAAAATGCTGGTGACGAAAAATGATGAAAAATGCTGGTGACGAAAAAATGCAGGTGACGAAAAAATGCAGGTGACGAAAAATGCTGGTGACGAAAAAATGCTGGTGACAAAAAATGACGAAAAATGCTGGTGACGAAAAAATGCTGGTGACGAAAAATGATGAAAAATGCTGGTGACGAAAAAATGCTGGTGACGAAAAATGCTGGTGACGAAAAAAATGCTGGTGACGAAAAATGACGAAAAATGCTGGTGACGAAAAAATACTGGTGACGAAAAATGACTAAAAATGCTGGTGACGAAAACATGCTGGTGACGAAAAATGACGAAAAATGCTGGTGACGAAAAATGCTGGTGACGAAAAAAATGCTGATGACGAAAAATGCTGGTGACGAAAAATGATGAAAAATGCTGGTGACGAAAAAATGCTGGTGACGAAAAATGCTGGTGACGAAAAAAATGCTGGTGACGAAAAATGACGAAAAATGCTGGTGAAGAAAAAATGCTGGTGACGAAAAATGGCGAAAAATGCTGGTGACGAAAAAATACTGGTGACGAAAAATGACTAAAAATGCTGGTGACGAAAACATGCTGGTGACGAAAAATGGCGAAAAATGCTGGTGACGAAAAAATGCTGGTGACGAAAAATGACGAAAGATGCTGGTGACGAAAAATGACGAAAAAATGCTGGTGACGAAGAATGATGAAAAATGCTGGTGACGAAAAAATGCTGGTGACGAAAAATGACGAAAGATGCTGGTGACGAAAAATGACGAAAAAATGCTGGTGACGAAAAATGACGAAAGATGCTGGTGACGAAAAATGACGAAAAAATGCTGGTGACGAAGAATGATGAAAAATGCTGGTGACGAAAAAATGCTGGTGACGAAAAATGACGAAAGATGCTGGTGACGAAAAATGACGAAAAAATACTGGTGACGAAAAATGACTAAAAATGCTGGTGACGAAAACATGCTGGTGACGAAAAATGACGAAAAATGCTGGTGACGAAAAATGCTGGTGACGAAAAAAATGCTGATGACGAAAAATGACGAAAAATGCTGGTGATGAAAAAATGCTGGTGACGAAAAATGCTGGTGACGAAAAAATGCTGGTGACGAAAAATGCTGGTGACGAAAAAAATGCTGGTGACGAAAAATGACGAAAAATGCTGGTGAAGAAAAAATGCTGGTGACGAAAAATGGCGAAAAATGCTGGTGACGAAAAAATACTGGTGACGAAAAATGACTAAAAATGCTGGTGACGAAAACATGCTGGTGACGAAAAATGGCGAAAAATGCTGGTGACGAAAAAATGCTGGTGACGAAAAATGACGAAAGATGCTGGTGACGAAAAATGACGAAAAAATGCTGGTGACGAAGAATGATGAAAAATGCTGGTGACGAAAAAATGCTGGTGACGAAAAATGACGAAAGATGCTGGTGACGAAAAATGACGAAAAAATGCTGGTGACGAAAAATGACGAAAAATGCTGGTGACGAAAAAATGCTGGTGACGAAAAATGATGAAAAATGCTGGTGACGAAAAATGCTGGTGACGAAAAATGATGAAAAATGCTGGTGACGAAAAATGACGAAAAATGCTGGTGAAGAAAAAATGCTGATGACGAAAAATGCCGAAAAATGCTGGTGACGAAAAAATACTGGTGACGAAAAAAATACTGGTGACGAAAAATGACGAAAAATGCTGGTGACGAAAAATGACGAAAAATGCTGGTGACGAAAAAATGCTGGTGACGAAAAATGATGAAAAATGCTGGTGACGAAAAAATGCTGGTGACGAAAAATGCTGGTGACGAAAAAAATGCTGGTGACGAAAAATGACGAAAAATGCTGGTGAAGAAAAAATGCTGGTGACGAAAAATGGCGAAAAATGCTGGTGACGAAAAAATACTGGTGACGAAAAATGACTAAAAATGCTGGTGACGAAAACATGCTGGTGACGAAAAATGGCGAAAAATGCTGGTGACGAAAAAATGCTGGTGACGAAAAATGACGAAAGATGCTGGTGACGAAAAATGACGAAAAAATGCTGGTGACGAAAAATGATGAAAAATGCTGGTGACGAAAAAATGCAGGTGACGAAAAAATGCAGGTGACGAAAAATGCTGGTGACGAAAAAATGCTGGTGACAAAAAATGACGAAAAATGCTGGTGACGAAAAAATGCTGGTGACGAAAAATGATGAAAAATGCTGGTGACGAAAAAATGCTGGTGACGAAAAATGCTGGTGACGAAAAAAATGCTGGTGACGAAAAATGACGAAAAATGCTGGTGACGAAAAAATACTGGTGACGAAAAATGACTAAAAATGCTGGTGACGAAAACATGCTGGTGACGAAAAATGACGAAAAATGCTGGTGACGAAAAATGCTGGTGACGAAAAAAATGCTGATGACGAAAAATGCTGGTGACGAAAAATGATGAAAAATGCTGGTGACGAAAAAATGCTGGTGACGAAAAATGCTGGTGACGAAAAAAATGCTGGTGACGAAAAAATGACGAAAAATGCTGGTGAAGAAAAAATGCTGGTGACGAAAAATGGCGAAAAATGCTGGTGACGAAAAAATACTGGTGACGAAAAATGACTAAAAATGCTGGTGACGAAAACATGCTGGTGACGAAAAATGGCGAAAAATGCTGGTGACGAAAAAATGCTGGTGACGAAAAATGACGAAAGATGCTGGTGACGAAAAATGACGAAAAAATGCTGGTGACGAAGAATGATGAAAAATGCTGGTGACGAAAAAATGCTGGTGACGAAAAATGACGAAAGATGCTGGTGACGAAAAATGACGAAAAAATGCTGGTGACGAAAAATGATGAAAAATGCTGGTGACGAAAAAATGACGAAAAATGCTGGTGAAGAAAAAATGCTGGTGACGAAAAATGCCGAAAAAATGCTGGTGACGAAAAATGATGAAAAATGCTGGTGACGAAAAAATGCAGGTGACGAAAAATGCTGGTGACGGAAAAAATGCTGGTGACAAAAAATGACGAAAAATGCTGGTGACGAAAAAATGCTGGTGACGAAAAATGCTGGTGACGAAAAAATGCTGGTGACGAAAAATGACGAAAAATGCTGGTGAAGAAAAAATGCTGGTGACGAAAAATGGCGAAAAATGCTGGTGACGAAAAAATACTGGTGACGAAAAATGACTAAAAATGCTGGTGACGAAAACATGCTGGTGACGAAAAATGGCGAAAAATGCTGGTGACGAAAAATGACGAAAAAATGCTGGTGACGAAGAATGATGAAAAATGCTGGTGACGAAAAAATGCTGGTGACGAAAAATGACGAAAGATGCTGGTGACGAAAAATGACGAAAAAATGCTGGTGACGAAAAATGATGAAAAATGCTGGTGACGAAAAAATGCTGGTGACGAAAAATGACGAAAGATGCTGGTGACGAAAAATGACGAAAAAATGCTGGTGACGAAAAATGACGAAAAATGCTGGTGACGAAAAAATGCTGGTGACGAAAAATGATGAAAAATGCTGGTGACGAAAAATGCTGGTGACGAAAAATGATGAAAAATGCTGGTGACGAAAAATGACGAAAAATGCTGGTGAAGAAAAAATGCTGATGACGAAAAATGCCGAAAAATGCTGGTGACGAAAAAATACTGGTGACGAAAAAAATACTGGTGACGAAAAATGACGAAAAATGCTGGTGACGAAAAATGACGAAAAATGCTGGTGACGAAAAAATGCTGGTGACGAAAAATGATGAAAAATGCTGGTGACGAAAAAATGCTGGTGACGAAAAATGCTGGTGACGAAAAAAATGCTGGTGACGAAAAATGACGAAAAATGCTGGTGAAGAAAAAATGCTGGTGACGAAAAATGGCGAAAAATGCTGGTGACGAAAAAATACTGGTGACGAAAAATGACTAAAAATGCTGGTGACGAAAACATGCTGGTGACGAAAAATGGCGAAAAATGCTGGTGACGAAAAAATGCTGGTGACGAAAAATGACGAAAGATGCTGGTGACGAAAAATGACGAAAAAATGCTGGTGACGAAAAATGATGAAAAATGCTGGTGACGAAAAAATGCAGGTGACGAAAAAATGCAGGTGACGAAAAATGCTGGTGACGAAAAAATGCTGGTGACAAAAAATGACGAAAAATGCTGGTGACGAAAAAATGCTGGTGACGAAAAATGATGAAAAATGCTGGTGACGAAAAAATGCTGGTGACGAAAAATGCTGGTGACGAAAAAAATGCTGGTGACGAAAAATGACGAAAAATGCTGGTGACGAAAAAATACTGGTGACGAAAAATGACTAAAAATGCTGGTGACGAAAACATGCTGGTGACGAAAAATGACGAAAAATGCTGGTGACGAAAAATGCTGGTGACGAAAAAAATGCTGATGACGAAAAATGCTGGTGACGAAAAATGATGAAAAATGCTGGTGACGAAAAAATGCTGGTGACGAAAAATGCTGGTGACGAAAAAAATGCTGGTGACGAAAAATGACGAAAAATGCTGGTGAAGAAAAAATGCTGGTGACGAAAAATGGCGAAAAATGCTGGTGACGAAAAAATACTGGTGACGAAAAATGACTAAAAATGCTGGTGACGAAAACATGCTGGTGACGAAAAATGGCGAAAAATGCTGGTGACGAAAAAATGCTGGTGACGAAAAATGACGAAAGATGCTGGTGACGAAAAATGACGAAAAAATACTGGTGACGAAAAATGACTAAAAATGCTGGTGACGAAAACATGCTGGTGACCAAAAATGACGAAAAATGCTGGTGACGAAAAATGCTGGTGACGAAAAAAATGCTGATGACGAAAAATGACGAAAAATGCTGGTGACGAAAAAATGCTGGTGACGAAAAATGCTGGTGACGAAAAAATGCTGGTGACGAAAAATGCTGGTGACGAAAAAAATGCTGGTGACGAAAAATGACGAAAAATGCTGGTGAAGAAAAAATGCTGGTGACGAAAAATGGCGAAAAATGCTGGTGACGAAAAAATACTGGTGACGAAAAATGACTAAAAATGCTGGTGACGAAAACATGCTGGTGACGAAAAATGGCGAAAAATGCTGGTGACGAAAAAATGCTGGTGACGAAAAATGACGAAAGATGCTGGTGACGAAAAATGACGAAAAAATGCTGGTGACGAAGAATGATGAAAAATGCTGGTGACGAAAAAATGCTGGTGACGAAAAATGACGAAAGATGCTGGTGACGAAAAATGACGAAAAAATGCTGGTGACGAAAAATGACGAAAAATGCTGGTGACGAAAAAATGCTGGTGACGAAAAATGATGAAAAATGCTGGTGACGAAAAATGCTGGTGACGAAAAATGATGAAAAATGCTGGTGACGAAAAATGACGAAAAATGCTGGTGAAGAAAAAATGCTGATGACGAAAAATGCCGAAAAATGCTGGTGACGAAAAAATACTGGTGACGAAAAAAATACTGGTGACGAAAAATGACGAAAAATGCTGGTGACGAAAAATGACGAAAAATGCTGGTGACGAAAAAATGCTGGTGACGAAAAATGATGAAAAATGCTGGTGACGAAAAAATGCTGGTGACGAAAAATGCTGGTGACGAAAAAAATGCTGGTGACGAAAAATGACGAAAAATGCTGGTGAAGAAAAAATGCTGGTGACGAAAAATGGCGAAAAATGCTGGTGACGAAAAAATACTGGTGACGAAAAATGACTAAAAATGCTGGTGACGAAAACATGCTGGTGACGAAAAATGGCGAAAAATGCTGGTGACGAAAAAATGCTGGTGACGAAAAATGACGAAAGATGCTGGTGACGAAAAATGACGAAAAAATGCTGGTGACGAAAAATGATGAAAAATGCTGGTGACGAAAAAATGCAGGTGACGAAAAAATGCAGGTGACGAAAAATGCTGGTGACGAAAAAATGCTGGTGACAAAAAATGACGAAAAATGCTGGTGACGAAAAAATGCTGGTGACGAAAAATGATGAAAAATGCTGGTGACGAAAAAATGCTGGTGACGAAAAATGCTGGTGACGAAAAAAATGCTGGTGACGAAAAATGACGAAAAATGCTGGTGACGAAAAAATACTGGTGACGAAAAATGACTAAAAATGCTGGTGACGAAAACATGCTGGTGACGAAAAATGACGAAAAATGCTGGTGACGAAAAATGCTGGTGACGAAAAAAATGCTGATGACGAAAAATGCTGGTGACGAAAAATGATGAAAAATGCTGGTGACGAAAAAATGCTGGTGACGAAAAATGCTGGTGACGAAAAAAATGCTGGTGACGAAAAATGACGAAAAATGCTGGTGAAGAAAAAATGCTGGTGACGAAAAATGGCGAAAAATGCTGGTGACGAAAAAATACTGGTGACGAAAAATGACTAAAAATGCTGGTGACGAAAACATGCTGGTGACGAAAAATGGCGAAAAATGCTGGTGACGAAAAAATGCTGGTGACGAAAAATGACGAAAGATGCTGGTGACGAAAAATGACGAAAAAATGCTGGTGACGAAGAATGATGAAAAATGCTGGTGACGAAAAAATGCTGGTGACGAAAAATGACGAAAGATGCTGGTGACGAAAAATGACGAAAAAATGCTGGTGACGAAAAATGATGAAAAATGCTGGTGACGAAAAAATGACGAAAAATGCTGGTGAAGAAAAAATGCTGGTGACGAAAAATGCCGAAAAAATGCTGGTGACGAAAAATGATGAAAAATGCTGGTGACGAAAAAATGCAGGTGACGAAAAATGCTGGTGACGGAAAAAATGCTGGTGACAAAAAATGACGAAAAATGCTGGTGACGAAAAAATGCTGGTGACGAAAAATGCTGGTGACGAAAAAAATGCTGGTGACGAAAAATGACGAAAAATGCTGGTGAAGAAAAAATGCTGGTGACGAAAAATGCCGAAAAATGCTGGTGACGAAAAAATACTGGTGACGAAAAAAATACTGGTGACGAAAAATGACGAAAAATGCTGGTGACGAAAAATGACGAAAAATGCTGGTGACGAAAAAATGCTGGTGACGAAAGATGATGAAAAATGCTGGTGACGAAAAAATGCTGGTGACGAAAAATGCTGGTGACGAAAAAAATGCTGGTGACGAAAAATGACGAAAAATGCTGGTGAAGAAAAAATGCTGGTGACGAAAAATGGCGAAAAATGCTGGTGACGAAAAAATACTGGTGACGAAAAATGACTAAAAATGCTGGTGACGAAAACATGCTGGTGACGAAAAATGGCGAAAAATGCTGGTGACGAAAAAATGCTGGTGACGAAAAATGACGAAAGATGCTGGTGACGAAAAATGACGAAAAAATGCTGGTGACGAAAAATGATGAAAAATGCTGGTGACGAAAAATGACGAAAAATGCTGGTGACGAAAAAATACTGGTGACGAAAAATGACTAAAAATGCTGGTGACGAAAACATGCTGGTGACGAAAAATGACGAAAAATGCTGGTGACGAAAAATGCTGGTGACGAAAAAAATGCTGATGACGAAAAATGACGAAAAATGCTGGTGACGAAAAAAATGCTGGTGACGAAAAATGATGAAAAATGCTGGTGACGAAAAAATGCTGGTGACGAAAAATGCTGGTGACGAAAAAAATGCTGGTGACGAAAAATGACGAAAAATGCTGGTGACGAAAAAATACTGGTGACGAAAAATGACTAAAAATGCTGGTGACGAAAACATGCTGGTGACGAAAAATGGCGAAAAATGCTGGTGACGAAAAAATGCTGGTGACGAAAAATGACGAAAGATGCTGGTGACGAAAAATGACGAAAGATGCTGGTGACGAAAAATGACGAAAAAATGCTGGTGACGAAGAATGATGAAAAATGCTGGTGACGAAAAAATGCTGGTGACGAAAAATGACGAAAGATGCTGGTGACGAAAAATGACGAAAAAATGCTGGTGACGAAAAATGATGAAAAATGCTGGTGACGAAAAAATGCAGGTGACGAAAAATGCTGGTGGCGGAAAAAATGCTGGTGACAAAAAATGACGAAAAATGCTGGTGAAGAAAAAATGCTGGTGACGAAAAATGACGAAAAATGCTGGTGACGAAAAAATGCTGGTGACGAAAAATGACGAAAAATGCTGGTGACGAAAAAATGCTGGTGACGAAAAATGATGAAAAATGCTGGTGACGAAAAAATGCTGGTGACGAAAAATGCTGGTGACGAAAAATGATGAAAACATGCTGGTGACGAAAAAATGACGAAAAATGCTGGTGAAGAAAAAATGCTGGTGACGAAAAATGCCGAAAAAATGCTGGTGACGAAAAATGATGAAAAATGCTGGTGACGAAAAAATGCAGGTGACGAAAAATGCTGGTGACGGAAAAAATGCTGGTGACCAAAAATGATGAAAAATGCTGGTGACGAAAAATGCTGGTGACGAAAAATGATGAAAAATGCTGGTGACGAAAAATGATGAAAAATGCTGGTGACGAAAAATGCTGGTGACGAAAAATGATGAAAAATGCTGGTGACGAAAAATGACGAAAAATGCTGGTGACGAAAAATGCTGGTGACGAAAAAAATGCTGATGACGAAAAATGACGAAAAATGCTGGTGACGAAAAAAAGCTGGTGACGAAAAATGATGAAAAATGCTGGTGACGAAAAAATGCTGGTGACGAAAAATGCTGGTGACGAAAAAAATGCTGGTGACGAAAAATGACGAAAAATGCTGGTGACGAAAAAATACTGGTGACGAAAAATGACTAAAAATGCTGGTGACGAAAACATGCTGGTGACGAAAAATGACGAAAAATGCTGGTGACGAAAAATGCTGGTGACGAAAAAAATGCTGATGACGAAAAATGACGAAAAATGCTGGTGACGAAAAAATGCTGGTGACGAAAAATGATGAAAAATGCTGGTGACGAAAAAATGCTGGTGACGAAAAATGCTGGTGACGAAAAAAATGCTGGTGACGAAAAATGACGAAAAATGCTGGTGAAGAAAAAATGCTGGTGACGAAAAATGGCGAAAAATGCTGGTGACGAAAAAATACTGGTGATGAAAAATGACTAAAAATGCTGGTGACGAAAACATGCTGGTGACGAAAAATGGCGAAAAATGCTGGTGACGAAAAAAATGCTGATGACGAAAAATGACGAAAAATGCTGGTGACGAAAAAATGCTGGTGACGAAAAATGATGAAAAATGCTGGTGACGAAAAAATGCTGGTGACGAAAAATGCTGGTGACGAAAAAAATGCTGGTGACGAAAAATGACGAAAAATGCTGGTGACGAAAAAATACTGGTGACGAAAAATGACTAAAAATGCTGGTGACGAAAACATGCTGGTGACGAAAAATGACGAAAAATGCTGGTGACGAAAAAATACTGGTGACGAAAAATGACTAAAAATGCTGGTGACGAAAACATGCTGGTGACGAAAAATGGCTAAAAATGCTGGTGACGAAAAAATGCTGGTGACGAAGAAATGCTGGTGACGAAAAATGACGAAAGATGCTGGTGACGAAAAATGACGAAAAAATGCTGGTGACGAAAAATGATGAAAAATGCTGGTGACGAAAAAATGCAGGTGACGAAAAATGCTGGTGACGGAAAAAATGCTGGTGACAAAAAATGACGAAAAATGCTGGTGACGAAAAAATGCTGGTGACGAAAAATGACGAAAAATGCTGGTGACGAAAAAATGCTGGTGACGAAAAATGATGAAAAATGCTGGTGACGAAAAAATGCTGGTGACGAAAAATGCTGGTGACGAAAAATGATGAAAACATGCTGGTGACGAAAAAATGACGAAAAATGCTGGTGAAGAAAAAATGCTGGTGACGAAAAATGCCGAAAAAATGCTGGTGACGAAAAATGATGAAAAATGCTGGTGACGAAAAAATGCAGGTGACGAAAAATGCTGGTGACGGAAAAAATGCTGGTGACGAAAAATGATGAAAAATGCTGGTGACGAAAAATGCTGGTGACGAAAAATGATGAAAAATGCTGGTGACGAAAAATGCTGGTGACGAAAAATGATGAAAAATGCTGGTGACGAAAAATGACGAAAAATGCTGGTGAAGAAAAAATGCTGGTGACGAAAAATGCCGAAAAATGCTGGTGACGAAAAAATACTGGTGACGAAAAAAATACTGGTGACGAAAAATGACGAAAAATGCTTGTGACGAAAAATGACGAAAAATGCTGGTGACGAAAAAATGCAGGTGACGAAAAATGCTGGTGACGGAAAAAATGCTGGTGACAAAAAATGACGAAAAATGCTGGTGACGAAAAAATGCTGGTGACGAAAAATGCTGGTGACGAAAAAATGCTGGTGACGAAAAATGATGAAAAATGCTGGTGACGAAAAAATGCTGGTGACGAAAAATGATGAAAAATGCTGGTGACGAAAAAATGCTGGTGACGAAAAATGCTGGTGACGAAAAATGATGAAAAATGCTGGTGACGAAAAATGACGAAAAATGCTGGTGAAGAAAAAATGCTGGTGACGAAAAATGCCGAAAAATGCTGGTGACGAAAAAATACTGGTGACGAAAAAAATACTGGTGACGAAAAATGACGAAAAATGCTGGTGACGAAAAATGACGAAAAATGCTGGTGACGAAAAAATGCTGGTGACGAAAGATGATGAAAAATGCTGGTGACGAAAAAATGCTGGTGACGAAAAATGCTGGTGACGAAAAAAATGCTGGTGACGAAAAATGACCAAAAAATGCTGGTGAAGAAAAAATGCTGGTGACGAAAAATGGCGAAAAATGCTGGTGACGAAAAAATACTGGTGACGAAAAATGACTAAAAATGCTGGTGACGAAAACATGCTGGTGACGAAAAATGGCGAAAAATGCTGGTGACGAAAAAATGCTGGTGACGAAAAATGACGAAAGATGCTGGTGACGAAAAATGACGAAAAAATACTGGTGACGAAAAATGACTAAAAATGCTGGTGACGAAAACATGCTGGTGACCAAAAATGACGAAAAATGCTGGTGACGAAAAATGCTGGTGACGAAAAAAATGCTGATGACGAAAAATGACGAAAAATGCTGGTGACGAAAAAATGCTGGTGACGAAAAATGCTGGTGACGAAAAATGACGAAAAATGCTGGTGAAGAAAAAATGCTGGTGACGAAAAATGGCGAAAAATGCTGGTGACGAAAAAATACTGGTGACGAAAAATGACTAAAAATGCTGGTGACGAAAACATGCTGGTGACGAAAAATGGCGAAAAATGCTGGTGACGAAAAAATGCTGGTGACGAAAAATGACGAAAGATGCTGGTGACGAAAAATGACGAAAAAATGCTGGTGACGAAGAATGATGAAAAATGCTGGTGACGAAAAAATGCTGGTGACGAAAAATGACGAAAGATGCTGGTGACGAAAAATGACGAAAAAATGCTGGTGACGAAAAATGACGAAAAATGCTGGTGACGAAAAAATGCTGGTGACGAAAAATGATGAAAAATGCTGGTGACGAAAAATGCTGGTGACGAAAAATGATGAAAAATGCTGGTGACGAAAAATGACGAAAAATGCTGGTGAAGAAAAAATGCTGATGACGAAAAATGCCGAAAAATGCTGGTGACGAAAAAATACTGGTGACGAAAAAAATACTGGTGACGAAAAATGACGAAAAATGCTGGTGACGAAAAATGACGAAAAATGCTGGTGACGAAAAAATGCTGGTGACGAAAAATGATGAAAAATGCTGGTGACGAAAAAATGCTGGTGACGAAAAATGCTGGTGACGAAAAAAATGCTGGTGACGAAAAATGACGAAAAATGCTGGTGAAGAAAAAATGCTGGTGACGAAAAATGGCGAAAAATGCTGGTGACGAAAAAATACTGGTGACGAAAAATGACTAAAAATGCTGGTGACGAAAACATGCTGGTGACGAAAAATGGCGAAAAATGCTGGTGACGAAAAAATGCTGGTGACGAAAAATGACGAAAGATGCTGGTGACGAAAAATGACGAAAAAATGCTGGTGACGAAAAATGATGAAAAATGCTGGTGACGAAAAATGATGAAAAATGCTGGTGACGAAAAAATGCTGGTGACGAAAAATGCTGGTGACGAAAAAAATGCTGGTGACGAAAAATGACGAAAAATGCTGGTGACGAAAAAATACTGGTGACGAAAAATGACTAAAAATGCTGGTGACGAAAACATGCTGGTGACGAAAAATGACGAAAAATGCTGGTGACGAAAAATGCTGGTGACGAAAAAAATGCTGATGACGAAAAATGCTGGTGACGAAAAATGATGAAAAATGCTGGTGACGAAAAAATACTGGTGACGAAAAATGCTGGTGACGAAAAAAATGCTGGTGACGAAAAATGACGAAAAATGCTGGTGAAGAAAAAATGCTGGTGACGAAAAATGGCGAAAAATGCTGGTGACGAAAAAATACTGGTGACGAAAAATGACTAAAAATGCTGGTGACGAAAACATGCTGGTGACGAAAAATGGCGAAAAATGCTGGTGACGAAAAAATGCTGGTGACGAAAAATGACGAAAGATGCTGGTGACGAAAAATGACGAAAAAATGCTGGTGACGAAGAATGATGAAAAATGCTGGTGACGAAAAAATGCTGGTGACGAAAAATGACGAAAGATGCTGGTGACGAAAAATGACGAAAAAATGCTGGTGACGAAAAATGATGAAAAATGCTGGTGACGAAAAAATGACGAAAAATGCTGGTGAAGAAAAAATGCTGGTGACGAAAAATGCCGAAAAAATGCTGGTGACGAAAAATGATGAAAAATGCTGGTGACGAAAAAATGCAGGTGACGAAAAATGCTGGTGACGGAAAAAATGCTGGTGACAAAAAATGACGAAAAATGCTGGTGACGAAAAAATGCTGGTGACGAAAAATGCTGGTGACGAAAAAAATGCTGGTGACGAAAAATGACGAAAAATGCTGGTGAAGAAAAAATGCTGGTGACGAAAAATGGCGAAAAATGCTGGTGACGAAAAAATACTGGTGACGAAAAATGACTAAAAATGCTGGTGACGAAAACATGCTGGTGACGAAAAATGGCGAAAAATGCTGGTGACGAAAAAATGCTGGTGACGAAAAATGACGAAAGATGCTGGTGACGAAAAATGACGAAAAAATGCTGGTGACGAAGAATGATGAAAAATGCTGGTGACGAAAAAATGCTGGTGACGAAAAATGACGAAAGATGCTGGTGACGAAAAATGACGAAAAAATGCTGGTGACGAAAAATGATGAAAAATGCTGGTGACGAAAAAATGACGAAAAATGCTGGTGAAGAAAAAATGCTGGTGACGAAAAATGCCGAAAAAATGCTGGTGACGAAAAATGATGAAAAATGCTGGTGACGAAAAAATGCAGGTGACGAAAAATGCTGGTGACGGAAAAAATGCTGGTGACAAAAAATGACGAAAAATGCTGGTGACGAAAAAATGCTGGTGACGAAAAATGCTGGTGACGAAAAAATGCTGGTGACGAAAAATGATGAAAAATGCTGGTGACGAAAAAATGCTGGTGACGAAAAATGCTGGTGACGAAAAATGATGAAAAATGCTGGTGACGAAAAATGACGAAAAATGCTGGTGAAGAAAAAATGCTGGTGACGAAAAATGCCGAAAAATGCTGGTGACGAAAAATGACGAAAAATGCTGGTGACGAAAAAATGCTGGTGACGAAAGATGATGAAAAATGCTGGTGACGAAAAAATGCTGGTGACGAAAAATGCTGGTGACGAAAAAAATGCTGGTGACGAAAAATGACGAAAAATGCTGGTGAAGAAAAAATGCTGGTGACGAAAAATGGCGAAAAATGCTGGTGACGAAAAAATACTGGTGACGAAAAATGACTAAAAATGCTGGTGACGAAAACATGCTGGTGACGAAAAATGGCGAAAAATGCTGGTGACGAAAAAATGCTGGTGACGAAAAATGACGAAAGATGCTGGTGACGAAAAATGACGAAAAAATGCTGGTGACGAAAAATGATGAAAAATGCTGGTGACGAAAAATGACGAAAAATGCTGGTGACGAAAAAATACTGGTGACGAAAAATGACTAAAAATGCTGGTGACGAAAACATGCTGGTGACGAAAAATGACGAAAAATGCTGGTGACGAAAAATGCTGGTGACGAAAAAAATGCTGATGACGAAAAATGACGAAAAATGCTGGTGACGAAAAAATGCTGGTGACGAAAAATGATGAAAAATGCTGGTGACGAAAAAATGCTGGTGACGAAAAATGCTGGTGACGAAAAAAATGCTGGTGATGAAAAATGACGAAAAATGCTGGTGACGAAAAAATACTGGTGACGAAAAATGACTAAAAATGCTGGTGATGAAAACATGCTGGTGACGAAAAATGGCGAAAAATGCTGGTGACGAAAAAATGCTGGTGACGAAAAATGACGAAAGATGCTGGTGACGAAAAATGACGAAAAAATACTGGTGACGAAAAATGACTAAAAATGCTGGTGACGAAAACATGCTGGTGACCAAAAATGACGAAAAATGCTGGTGACGAAAAATGCTGGTGACGAAAAAAATGCTGATGACGAAAAATGACGAAAAATGCTGGTGACGAAAAAATGCTGGTGACGAAAAATGCTGGTGACGAAAAAATGCTGGTGACGAAAAATGCTGGTGACGAAAAAAATGCTGGTGACGAAAAATGACGAAAAATGCTGGTGAAGAAAAAATGCTGGTGACGAAAAATGGCGAAAAATGCTGGTGACGAAAAAATACTGGTGACGAAAAATGACTAAAAATGCTGGTGACGAAAACATGCTGGTGACGAAAAATGGCGAAAAATGCTGGTGACGAAAAAATGCTGGTGACGAAAAATGACGAAAGATGCTGGTGACGAAAAATGACGAAAAAATGCTGGTGACGAAGAATGATGAAAAATGCTGGTGACGAAAAAATGCTGGTGACGAAAAATGACGAAAGATGCTGGTGACGAAAAATGACGAAAAAATGCTGGTGACGAAAAATGACGAAAAATGCTGGTGACGAAAAAATGCTGGTGACGAAAAATGATGAAAAATGCTGGTGACGAAAAATGCTGGTGACGAAAAATGATGAAAAATGCTGGTGACGAAAAATGACGAAAAATGCTGGTGAAGAAAAAATGCTGATGACGAAAAATGCCGAAAAATGCTGGTGACGAAAAAATACTGGTGACGAAAAAAATACTGGTGACGAAAAATGACGAAAAATGCTGGTGACGAAAAATGACGAAAAATGCTGGTGACGAAAAAATGCTGGTGACGAAAAATGATGAAAAATGCTGGTGACGAAAAAATGCTGGTGACGAAAAATGCTGGTGACGAAAAAAATGCTGGTGACGAAAAATGACGAAAAATGCTGGTGAAGAAAAAATGCTGGTGACGAAAAATGGCGAAAAATGCTGGTGACGAAAAAATACTGGTGACGAAAAATGACTAAAAATGCTGGTGACGAAAACATGCTGGTGACGAAAAATGGCGAAAAATGCTGGTGACGAAAAAATGCTGGTGACGAAAAATGACGAAAGATGCTGGTGACGAAAAATGACGAAAAAATGCTGGTGACGAAAAATGATGAAAAATGCTGGTGACGAAAAATGATGAAAAATGCTGGTGACGAAAAAATGCTGGTGACGAAAAATGCTGGTGACGAAAAAAATGCTGGTGACGAAAAATGACGAAAAATGCTGGTGACGAAAAAATACTGGTGACGAAAAATGACTAAAAATGCTGGTGACGAAAACATGCTGGTGACGAAAAATGACGAAAAATGCTGGTGACGAAAAATGCTGGTGACGAAAAAAATGCTGATGACGAAAAATGCTGGTGACGAAAAATGATGAAAAATGCTGGTGACGAAAAAATACTGGTGACGAAAAATGCTGGTGACGAAAAAAATGCTGGTGACGAAAAATGACGAAAAATGCTGGTGAAGAAAAAATGCTGGTGACGAAAAATGGCGAAAAATGCTGGTGACGAAAAAATACTGGTGACGAAAAATGACTAAAAATGCTGGTGACGAAAACATGCTGGTGACGAAAAATGGCGAAAAATGCTGGTGACGAAAAAATGCTGGTGACGAAAAATGACGAAAGATGCTGGTGACGAAAAATGACGAAAAAATGCTGGTGACGAAGAATGATGAAAAATGCTGGTGACGAAAAAATGCTGGTGACGAAAAATGACGAAAGATGCTGGTGACGAAAAATGACGAAAAAATGCTGGTGACGAAAAATGATGAAAAATGCTGGTGACGAAAAAATGACGAAAAATGCTGGTGAAGAAAAAATGCTGGTGACGAAAAATGCCGAAAAAATGCTGGTGACGAAAAATGATGAAAAATGCTGGTGACGAAAAAATGCAGGTGACGAAAAATGCTGGTGACGGAAAAAGTGCTGGTGACAAAAAATGACGAAAAATGCTGGTGACGAAAAAATGCTGGTGACGAAAAATGCTGGTGACGAAAAAAATGCTGGTGACGAAAAATGACGAAAAATGCTGGTGAAGAAAAAATGCTGGTGACGAAAAATGGCGAAAAATGCTGGTGACGAAAAAATACTGGTGACGAAAAATGACTAAAAATGCTGGTGACGAAAACATGCTGGTGACGAAAAATGGCGAAAAATGCTGGTGACGAAAAAATGCTGGTGACGAAAAATGACGAAAGATGCTGGTGACGAAAAATGACGAAAAAATGCTGGTGACGAAGAATGATGAAAAATGCTGGTGACGAAAAAATGCTGGTGACGAAAAATGACGAAAGATGCTGGTGACGAAAAATGACGAAAAAATGCTGGTGACGAAAAATGATGAAAAATGCTGGTGACGAAAAAATGACGAAAAATGCTGGTGAAGAAAAAATGCTGGTGACGAAAAATGCCGAAAAAATGCTGGTGACGAAAAATGATGAAAAATGCTGGTGACGAAAAAATGCAGGTGACGAAAAATGCTGGTGACGGAAAAAATGCTGGTGACAAAAAATGACGAAAAATGCTGGTGACGAAAAAATGCTGGTGACGAAAAATGCTGGTGACGAAAAAATGCTGGTGACGAAAAATGATGAAAAATGCTGGTGACGAAAAAATGCTGGTGACGAAGAATGCTGGTGACGAAAAATGATGAAAAATGCTGGTGACGAAAAATGACGAAAAATGCTGGTGAAGAAAAAATGCTGGTGACGAAAAATGCCGAAAAATGCTGGTGACGAAAAATGACGAAAAATGCTGGTGACGAAAAAATGCTGGTGACGAAAGATGATGAAAAATGCTGGTGACGAAAAAATGCTGGTGACGAAAAATGCTGGTGACGAAAAAAATGCTGGTGACGAAAAATGACGAAAAATGCTGGTGAAGAAAAAATGCTGGTGACGAAAAATGGCGAAAAATGCTGGTGACGAAAAAATACTGGTGACGAAAAATGACTAAAAATGCTGGTGACGAAAACATGCTGGTGACGAAAAATGGCGAAAAATGCTGGTGACGAAAAAATGCTGGTGACGAAAAATGACGAAAGATGCTGGTGACGAAAAATGACGAAAAAATGCTGGTGACGAAAAATGATGAAAAATGCTGGTGACGAAAAATGACGAAAAATGCTGGTGACGAAAAAATACTGGTGACGAAAAATGACTAAAAATGCTGGTGACGAAAACATGCTGGTGACGAAAAATGACGAAAAATGCTGGTGACGAAAAATGCTGGTGACGAAAAAAATGCTGATGACGAAAAATGACGAAAAATGCTGGTGACGAAAAAATGCTGGTGACGAAAAATGATGAAAAATGCTGGTGACGAAAAAATGCTGGTGACGAAAAATGCTGGTGACGAAAAAAATGCTGGTGATGAAAAATGACGAAAAATGCTGGTGACGAAAAAATACTGGTGACGAAAAATGACTAAAAATGCTGGTGACGAAAACATGCTGGTGACGAAAAATGGCGAAAAATGCTGGTGACGAAAAAATGCTGGTGACGAAAAATGACGAAAGATGCTGGTGACGAAAAATGACGAAAGATGCTGGTGACGAAAAATGACGAAAAAATGCTGGTGACGAAGAATGATGAAAAATGCTGGTGACGAAAAAATGCTGGTGACGAAAAATGACGAAAGATGCTGGTGACGAAAAATGACGAAAAAATGCTGGTGACGAAAAATGATGAAAAATGCTGGTGACGAAAAAATGCAGGTGACGAAAAATGCTGGTGGCGGAAAAAATGCTGGTGACAAAAAATGACGAAAAATGCTGGTGAAGAAAAAATGCTGGTGACGAAAAATGACGAAAAATGCTGGTGACGAAAAAATGCTGGTGACGAAAAATGACGAAAAATGCTGGTGACGAAAAAATGCTGGTGACGAAAAATGACGAAAAATGCTGGTGACGAAAAAATGCTGGTGACGAAAAATGCTGGTGACGAAAAATGATGAAAACATGCTGGTGACGAAAAAATGACGAAAAATGCTGGTGAAGAAAAAATGCTGGTGACGAAAAATGCCGAAAAAATGCTGGTGACGAAAAATGATGAAAAATGCTGGTGACGAAAAAATGCAGGTGACGAAAAATGCTGGTGACGGAAAAAATGCTGGTGACGAAAAATGATGAAAAATGCTGGTGACGAAAAATGCTGGTGACGAAAAATGATGAAAAATGCTGGTGACGAAAAATGACGAAAAATGCTGGTGAAGAAAACATGCTGGTGACGAAAAATGACGAAAAATGCTGGTGACGAAAAAAATGCTGATGACGAAAAATGACGAAAAATGCTGGTGACGAAAAAAAGCTGGTGACGAAAAATGATGAAAAATGCTGGTGACGAAAAAATGCTGGTGACGAAAAATGCTGGTGACGAAAAAAATGCTGGTGACGAAAAATGACGAAAAATGCTGGTGACGAAAAAATACTGGTGACGAAAAATGACTAAAAATGCTGGTGACGAAAACATGCTGGTGACGAAAAATGACGAAAAATGCTGGTGACGAAAAATGCTGGTGACGAAAAAAATGCTGATGACGAAAAATGACGAAAAATGCTGGTGACGAAAAAATGCTGGTGACGAAAAATTATGAAAAATGCTGGTGACGAAAAAATGCTGGTGACGAAAAATGCTGGTGACGAAAAAAATGCTGGTGACGAAAAATGACGAAAAATGCTGGTGAAGAAAAAATGCTGGTGACGAAAAATGGCGAAAAATGCTGGTGACGAAAAAATACTGGTGATGAAAAATGACTAAAAATGCTGGTGACGAAAACATGCTGGTGACGAAAAATGGCGAAAAATGCTGGTGACGAAAAAAATGCTGATGACGAAAAATAACGAAAAATGCTGGTGACGAAAAAATGCTGGTGACGAAAAATGATGAAAAATGCTGGTGACGAAAAAATGCTGGTGACGAAAAATGCTGGTGAAGAAAAAAATGCTGGTGACGAAAAATGACGAAAAATGCTGGTGACGAAAAAATACTGGTGACGAAAAATGACTAAAAATGCTGGTGACGAAAACATGCTGGTGACGAAAAATGACGAAAAATGCTGGTGACGAAAACATGCTGGTGACGAAAAATGGCTAAAAATGCTGGTGACGAAAAAATGCTGGTGACGAAAAATGACGAAAGATGCTGGTGACGAAAAATGACGAAAAAATGCTGGTGACGAAGAAATGCTGGTGACGAAAAATGACGAAAGATGCTGGTGACGAAAAATGACGAAAAAATGCTGGTGACGAAAAATGATGAAAAATGCTGGTGACGAAAAAATGCAGGTGACGAAAAATGCTGGTGACGGAAAAAATGCTGGTGACAAAAAATGACGAAAAATGCTGGTGACGAAAAAATGCTGGTGACGAAAAATGACGAAAAATGCTGGTGACGAAAAAATGCTGGTGACGAAAAATGATGAAAAATGCTGGTGACGAAAAAATGCTGGTGACGAAAAATGCTGGTGACGAAAAATGATGAAAACATGCTGGTGACGAAAAAATGACGAAAAATGCTGGTGAAGAAAAAATGCTGGTGACGAAAAATGCCGAAAAAATGCTGGTGACGAAAAATGATGAAAAATGCTGGTGACGAAAAAATGCAGGTGACGAAAAATGCTGGTGACGGAAAAAATGCTGGTGACGAAAAATGATGAAAAATGCTGGTGACGAAAAATGCTGGTGACGAAAAATGATGAAAAATGCTGGTGACGAAAAATGCTGGTGACGAAAAATGATGAAAAATGCTGGTGACGAAAAATGACGAAAAATGCTGGTGAAGAAAAAATGCTGGTGACGAAAAATGCCGAAAAATGCTGGTGACGAAAAAATACTGGTGACGAAAAAAATACTGGTGACGAAAAATGACGAAAAATGCTTGTGACGAAAAATGACGAAAAATGCTGGTGACGAAAAAATGCTGGTGACAAAAAATGATGAAAAATGCTGGTGACGAAAAAATGCTGGTGACGAAAAATGCTGGTGACGAAAAAAATGCTGGTGACGAAAAATGACGAAAAATGCTGGTGAAGAAAAAATGCTGGTGACGAAAAATGGCGAAAAATGCTGGTGACGAAAAAATACTGGTGACGAAAAATGACTAAAAATGCTGGTGACGAAAACATGCTGGTGACGAAAAATGGCGAAAAATGCTGGTGACGAAAAAATGCTGGTGACGAAAAATGACGAAAGATGCTGGTGACGAAAAATGACGAAAAAATGCTGGTGACGAAAAATGATGAAAAATGCTGGTGACGAAAAAATGCAGGTGACGAAAAAATGCAGGTGACGAAAAATGCTGGTGACGAAAAAATGCTGGTGACAAAAAATGACGAAAAATGCTGGTGACGAAAAAATGCTGGTGACGAAAAATGATGAAAAATGCTGGTGACGAAAAAATGCTGGTGACGAAAAATGCTGGTGACGAAAAAAATGCTGGTGACGAAAAATGACGAAAAATGCTGGTGACGAAAAAATACTGGTGACGAAAAATGACTAAAAATGCTGGTGACGAAAACATGCTGGTGACGAAAAATGACGAAAAATGCTGGTGACGAAACATGCTGGTGACGAAAAAAATGCTGATGACGAAAAATGACGAAAAATGCTGGTGACGAAAAAATGCTGGTGACGAAAAATGGCGAAAAATGCTGGTGACGAAAAAATGCTGGTGACGAAGAAATGCTGGTGACGAAAAATGACGAAAGATGCTGGTGACGAAAAATGACGAAAAAATGCTGGTGACGAAAAATGATGAAAAATGCTGGTGACGAAAAAATGCAGGTGACGAAAAATGCTGGTGACGGAAAAAATGCTGGTGACAAAAAATGACGAAAAATGCTGGTGACGAAAAAATGCTGGTGACGAAAAATGACGAAAAATGCTGGTGACGAAAAAATGCTGGTGACGAAAAATGATGAAAAATGCTGGTGACGAAAAAATGCTGGTGACGAAAAATGCTGGTGACGAAAAATGATGAAAACATGCTGGTGACGAAAAAATGACGAAAAATGCTGGTGAAGAAAAAATGCTGGTGACGAAAAATGCCGAAAAAATGCTGGTGACGAAAAATGATGAAAAATGCTGGTGACGAAAAAATGCAGGTGACGAAAAATGCTGGTGACGGAAAAAATGCTGGTGACGAAAAATGATGAAAAATGCTGGTGACGAAAAATGCTGGTGACGAAAAATGATGAAAAATGCTGGTGACGAAAAATGCTGGTGACGAAAAATGATGAAAAATGCTGGTGACGAAAAATGACGAAAAATGCTGGTGAAGAAAAAATGCTGGTGACGAAAAATGCCGAAAAATGCTGGTGACGAAAAAATACTGGTGACGAAAAAAATACTGGTGACGAAAAATGACGAAAAATGCTTGTGACGAAAAATGACGAAAAATGCTGGTGACGAAAAAATGCAGGTGACGAAAAATGCTGGTGACGGAAAAAATGCTGGTGACAAAAAATGACGAAAAATGCTGGTGACGAAAAAATGCTGGTGACGAAAAATGCTGGTGACGAAAAAATGCTGGTGACGAAAAATGATGAAAAATGCTGGTGACGAAAAAATGCTGGTGACGAAAAATGATGAAAAATGCTGGTGACGAAAAAATGCTGGTGACGAAAAATGCTGGTGACGAAAAATGATGAAAAATGCTGGTGACGAAAAATGACGAAAAATGCTGGTGAAGAAAAAATGCTGGTGACGAAAAATGCCGAAAAATGCTGGTGACGAAAAAATACTGGTGACGAAAAAAATACTGGTGACGAAAAATGACGAAAAATGCTGGTGACGAAAAATGACGAAAAATGCTGGTGACGAAAAAATGCTGGTGACGAAAGATGATGAAAAATGCTGGTGACGAAAAAATGCTGGTGACGAAAAATGCTGGTGACGAAAAAAATGCTGGTGACGAAAAATGACCAAAAAATGCTGGTGAAGAAAAAATGCTGGTGACGAAAAATGGCGGTGACGAAAAAATACTGGTGACGAAAAATGACTAAAAATGCTGGTGACGAAAACATGCTGGTGACGAAAAATGGCGAAAAATGCTGGTGACGAAAAAATGCTGGTGACGAAAAATGACGAAAGATGCTGGTGACGAAAAATGACGAAAAAATACTGGTGACGAAAAATGACTAAAAATGCTGGTGACGAAAACATGCTGGTGACCAAAAATGACGAAAAATGCTGGTGACGAAAAATGCTGGTGACGAAAAAAATGCTGATGACGAAAAATGACGAAAAATGCTGGTGACGAAAAAATGCTGGTGACGAAAAATGCTGGTGACGAAAAAATGCTGGTGACGAAAAATGCTGGTGACGAAAAAAATGCTGGTGACGAAAAATGACGAAAAATGCTGGTGAAGAAAAAATGCTGGTGACGAAAAATGGCGAAAAATGCTGGTGACGAAAAAATACTGGTGACGAAAAATGACTAAAAATGCTGGTGACGAAAACATGCTGGTGACGAAAAATGGCGAAAAATGCTGGTGACGAAAAAATGCTGGTGACGAAAAATGACGAAAAAATGCTGGTGACGAAGAATGATGAAAAATGCTGGTGACGAAAAAATGCTGGTGACGAAAAATGACGAAAGATGCTGGTGACGAAAAATGACGAAAAAATGCTGGTGACGAAAAATGACGAAAAATGCTGGTGACGAAAAAATGCTGGTGACGAAAAATGATGAAAAATGCTGGTGACGAAAAATGCTGGTGACGAAAAATGATGAAAAATGCTGGTGACGAAAAATGACGAAAAATGCTGGTGAAGAAAAAATGCTGATGACGAAAAATGCCGAAAAATGCTGGTGACGAAAAAATACTGGTGACGAAAAAAATACTGGTGACGAAAAATGACGAAAAATGCTGGTGACGAAAAATGACGAAAAATGCTGGTGACGAAAAAATGCTGGTGACGAAAAATGATGAAAAATGCTGGTGACGAAAAAATGCTGGTGACGAAAAATGCTGGTGACGAAAAAAATGCTGGTGACGAAAAATGACGAAAAATGCTGGTGAAGAAAAAATGCTGGTGACGAAAAATGGCGAAAAATGCTGGTGACGAAAAAATACTGGTGACGAAAAATGACTAAAAATGCTGGTGACGAAAACATGCTGGTGACGAAAAATGGCGAAAAATGCTGGTGACGAAAAAATGCTGGTGACGAAAAATGACGAAAGATGCTGGTGACGAAAAATGACGAAAAAATGCTGGTGACGAAAAATGATGAAAAATGCTGGTGACGAAAAATGATGAAAAATGCTGGTGACGAAAAAATGCTGGTGACGAAAAATGCTGGTGACGAAAAAAATGCTGGTGACGAAAAATGACGAAAAATGCTGGTGACGAAAAAATACTGGTGACGAAAAATGACTAAAAATGCTGGTGACGAAAACATGCTGGTGACGAAAAATGACGAAAAATGCTGGTGACGAAAAATGCTGGTGACGAAAAAAATGCTGATGACGAAAAATGCTGGTGACGAAAAATGATGAAAAATGCTGGTGACGAAAAAATGCTGGTGACGAAAAATGCTGGTGACGAAAAAAATGCTGGTGACGAAAAATGACGAAAAATGCTGGTGAAGAAAAAATGCTGGTGACGAAAAATGGCGAAAAATGCTGGTGACGAAAAAATACTGGTGACGAAAAATGACTAAAAATGCTGGTGACGAAAACATGCTGGTGACGAAAAATGGCGAAAAATGCTGGTGACGAAAAAATGCTGGTGACGAAAAATGACGAAAGATGCTGGTGACGAAAAATGACGAAAAAATGCTGGTGACGAAGAATGATGAAAAATGCTGGTGACGAAAAAATGCTGGTGACGAAAAATGACGAAAGATGCTGGTGACGAAAAATGACGAAAAAATGCTGGTGACGAAAAATGATGAAAAATGCTGGTGACGAAAAAATGACGAAAAATGCTGGTGAAGAAAAAATGCTGGTGACGAAAAATGCCGAAAAAATGCTGGTGACGAAAAATGATGAAAAATGCTGGTGACGAAAAAATGCAGGTGACGAAAAATGCTGGTGACGGAAAAAATGCTGGTGACAAAAAATGACGAAAAATGCTGGTGACGAAAAAATGCTGGTGACGAAAAATGCTGGTGACGAAAAAAATGCTGGTGACGAAAAATGACGAAAAATGCTGGTGAAGAAAAAATGCTGGTGACGAAAAATGGCGAAAAATGCTGGTGACGAAAAAATACTGGTGACGAAAAATGACTAAAAATGCTGGTGACGAAAACATGCTGGTGACGAAAAATGGCGAAAAATGCTGGTGACGAAAAAATGCTGGTGACGAAAAATGACGAAAGATGCTGGTGACGAAAAATGACGAAAAAATGCTGGTGACGAAGAATGATGAAAAATGCTGGTGACGAAAAAATGCTGGTGACGAAAAATGACGAAAGATGCTGGTGACGAAAAATGACGAAAAAATGCTGGTGACGAAAAATGATGAAAAATGCTGGTGACGAAAAAATGACGAAAAATGCTGGTGAAGAAAAAATGCTGGTGACGAAAAATGCCGAAAAAATGCTGGTGACGAAAAATGATGAAAAATGCTGGTGACGAAAAAATGCAGGTGACGAAAAATGCTGGTGACGGAAAAAATGCTGGTGACAAAAAATGACGAAAAATGCTGGTGACGAAAAAATGCTGGTGACGAAAAATGCTGGTGACGAAAAAATGCTGGTGACGAAAAATGATGAAAAATGCTGGTGACGAAAAAATGCTGGTGACGAAAAATGCTGGTGACGAAAAATGATGAAAAATGCTGGTGACGAAAAATGACGAAAAATGCTGGTGAAGAAAAAATGCTGGTGACGAAAAATGCCGAAAAATGCTGGTGACGAAAAATGACGAAAAATGCTGGTGACGAAAAAATGCTGGTGACGAAAGATGATGAAAAATGCTGGTGACGAAAAAATGCTGGTGACGAAAAATGCTGGTGACGAAAAAAATGCTGGTGACGAAAAATGACGAAAAATGCTGGTGAAGAAAAAATGCTGGTGACGAAAAATGGCGAAAAATGCTGGTGACGAAAAAATACTGGTGACGAAAAATGACTAAAAATGCTGGTGACGAAAACATGCTGGTGACGAAAAATGGCGAAAAATGCTGGTGACGAAAAAATGCTGGTGACGAAAAATGACGAAAGATGCTGGTGACGAAAAATGACGAAAAAATGCTGGTGACGAAAAATGATGAAAAATGCTGGTGACGAAAAATGACGAAAAATGCTGGTGACGAAAAAATACTGGTGACGAAAAATGACTAAAAATGCTGGTGACGAAAACATGCTGGTGACGAAAAATGACGAAAAATGCTGGTGACGAAAAATGCTGGTGACGAAAAAAATGCTGATGACGAAAAATGACGAAAAATGCTGGTGACGAAAAAATGCTGGTGACGAAAAATGATGAAAAATGCTGGTGACGAAAAAATGCTGGTGACGAAAAATGCTGGTGACGAAAAAAATGCTGGTGATGAAAAATGACGAAAAATGCTGGTGACGAAAAAATACTGGTGACGAAAAATGACTAAAAATGCTGGTGACGAAAACATGCTGGTGACGAAAAATGGCGAAAAATGCTGGTGACGAAAAAATGCTGGTGACGAAAAATGACGAAAGATGCTGGTGACGAAAAATGACGAAAGATGCTGGTGACGAAAAATGACGAAAAAATGCTGGTGACGAAGAATGATGAAAAATGCTGGTGACGAAAAAATGCTGGTGACGAAAAATGACGAAAGATGCTGGTGACGAAAAATGACGAAAAAATGCTGGTGACGAAAAATGATGAAAAATGCTGGTGACGAAAAAATGCAGGTGACGAAAAATGCTGGTGGCGGAAAAAATGCTGGTGACAAAAAATGACGAAAAATGCTGGTGAAGAAAAAATGCTGGTGACGAAAAATGACGAAAAATGCTGGTGACGAAAAAATGCTGGTGACGAAAAATGACGAAAAATGCTGGTGACGAAAAAATGCTGGTGACGAAAAATGATGAAAAATGCTGGTGACGAAAAAATGCTGGTGACGAAAAATGCTGGTGACGAAAAATGATGAAAACATGCTGGTGACGAAAAAATGACGAAAAATGCTGGTGAAGAAAAAATGCTGGTGACGAAAAATGCCGAAAAAATGCTGGTGACGAAAAAATGCAGGTGACGAAAAATGCTGGTGACGGAAAAAATGCTGGTGACGAAAAATGATGAAAAATGCTGGTGACGAAAAATGCTGGTGACGAAAAATGATGAAAAATGCTGGTGACGAAAAATGACGAAAAATGCTGGTGAAGAAAACATGCTGGTGACGAAAAATGACGAAAAATGCTGGTGACGAAAAATGCTGGTGACGAAAAAAATGCTGATGACGAAAAATGACGAAAAATGCTGGTGACGAAAAAAAGCTGGTGACGAAAAATGATGAAAAATGCTGGTGACGAAAAAATGCTGGTGACGAAAAATGCTGGTGACGAAAAAAATGCTGGTGACGAAAAATGACGAAAAATGCTGGTGACGAAAAAATACTGGTGACGAAAAATGACTAAAAATGCTGGTGACGAAAACATGCTGGTGACGAAAAATGACGAAAAATGCTGGTGACGAAAAATGCTGGTGACGAAAAAAATGCTGATGACGAAAAATGACGAAAAATGCTGGTGACGAAAAAATGCTGGTGACGAAAAATGATGAAAAATGCTGGTGACGAAAAAATGCTGGTGACGAAAAATGCTGGTGACGAAAAAAATGCTGGTGACGAAAAATGACGAAAAATGCTGGTGAAGAAAAAATGCTGGTGACGAAAAATGGCGAAAAATGCTGGTGACGAAAAAATACTGGTGATGAAAAATGACTAAAAATGCTGGTGACGAAAACATGCTGGTGACGAAAAATGGCGAAAAATGCTGGTGACGAAAAAAATGCTGATGACGAAAAATAACGAAAAATGCTGGTGACGAAAAAATGCTGGTGACGAAAAATGATGAAAAATGCTGGTGACGAAAAAATGCTGGTGACGAAAAATGCTGGTGAAGAAAAAAATGCTGGTGACGAAAAATGACGAAAAATGCTGGTGACGAAAAAATACTGGTGACGAAAAATGACTAAAAATGCTGGTGACGAAAACATGCTGGTGACGAAAAATGACGAAAAATGCTGGTGACGAAAACATGCTGGTGACGAAAAATGGCTAAAAATGCTGGTGACGAAAAAATGCTGGTGACGAAAAATGACGAAAGATGCTGGTGACGAAAAATGACGAAAAAATGCTGGTGACGAAGAAATGCTGGTGACGAAAAATGACGAAAGATGCTGGTGACGAAAGATGACGAAAAAATGCTGGTGACGAAAAATGATGAAAAATGCTGGTGACGAAAAAATGCAGGTGACGAAAAATGCTGGTGACGGAAAAAATGCTGGTGACAAAAAATGACGAAAAATGCTGGTGACGAAAAAATGCTGGTGACGAAAAATGACGAAAAATGCTGGTGACGAAAAAATGCTGGTGACGAAAAATGATGAAAAATGCTGGTGACGAAAAAATGCTGGTGACGAAAAATGCTGGTGACGAAAAATGATGAAAACATGCTGGTGACGAAAAAATGACGAAAAATGCTGGTGAAGAAAAAATGCTGGTGACGAAAAATGCCGAAAAAATGCTGGTGACGAAAAATGATGAAAAATGCTGGTGACGAAAAAATGCAGGTGACGAAAAATGCTGGTGACGGAAAAAATGCTGGTGACGAAAAATGATGAAAAATGCTGGTGACGAAAAATGCTGGTGACGAAAAATGATGAAAAATGCTGGTGACGAAAAATGCTGGTGACGAAAAATGATGAAAAATGCTGGTGACGAAAAATGACGAAAAATGCTGGTGAAGAAAAAATGCTGGTGACGAAAAATGCCGAAAAATGCTGGTGACGAAAAAATACTGGTGACGAAAAAAATACTGGTGACGAAAAATGACGAAAAATGCTTGTGACGAAAAATGACGAAAAATGCTGGTGACGAAAAAATGCTGGTGACAAAAAATGATGAAAAATGCTGGTGACGAAAAAATGCTGGTGACGAAAAATGCTGGTGACGAAAAAAATGCTGGTGACGAAAAATGACGAAAAATGCTGGTGAAGAAAAAATGCTGGTGACGAAAAATGGCGAAAAATGCTGGTGACGAAAAAATACTGGTGACGAAAAATGACTAAAAATGCTGGTGACGAAAACATGCTGGTGACGAAAAATGGCGAAAAATGCTGGTGACGAAAAAATGCTGGTGACGAAAAATGACGAAAGATGCTGGTGACGAAAAATGACGAAAAAATGCTGGTGACGAAAAATGATGAAAAATGCTGGTGACGAAAAAATGCAGGTGACGAAAAAATGCAGGTGACGAAAAATGCTGGTGACGAAAAAATGCTGGTGACAAAAAATGACGAAAAATGCTGGTGACGAAAAAATGCTGGTGACGAAAAATGATGAAAAATGCTGGTGACGAAAAAATGCTGGTGACGAAAAATGCTGGTGACGAAAAAAATGCTGGTGACGAAAAATGACGAAAAATGCTGGTGACGAAAAAATACTGGTGACGAAAAATGACTAAAAATGCTGGTGACGAAAACATGCTGGTGACGAAAAATGACGAAAAATGCTGGTGACGAAACATGCTGGTGACGAAAAAAATGCTGATGACGAAAAATGACGAAAAATGCTGGTGACGAAAAAATGCTGGTGACGAAAAATGGCGAAAAATGCTGGTGACGAAAAAATGCTGGTGACGAAAAATGACGAAAGATGCTGGTGACGAAAAATGACGAAAAAATGCTGGTGACGAAAAATGATGAAAAATGCTGGTGACGAAAAAATGCAGGTGACGAAAAATGCTGGTGACGAAAAAATGCAGGTGACGAAAAATGCTGGTGACGAAAAAATGCTGGTGACAAAAAATGACGAAAAATGCTGGTGACGAAAAAATGCTGGTGACGAAAAATGAAGAAAAATGCTGGTGACGAAAAAATGCTGGTGACGAAAAATGCTGGTGACGAAAAAAATGCTGGTGACGAAAAATGACGAAAAATGCTGGTGACGAAAAAATACTGGTGACGAAAAATGACTAAAAATGCTGGTGACGAAAACATGCTGGTGACGAAAAATGACGAAAAATGCTGGTGACGAAAAATGCTGGTGACGAAAAAAATGCTGATGACGAAAAATGACGAAAAATGCTGGTGACGAAAAAATGCTGGTGACGAAAAAATGCTGGTGACGAAAAATGATGAAAAATGCTGGTGACGAAAAAATGCTGGTGACGAAAAATGCTGGTGACGAAAAAAATGCTGGTGACGAAAAATGACTAAAAATGCTGGTGACGAAAACATGCTGGTGACGAAAAATGACGAAAAATGCTGGTGACGAAAAATGCTGGTGACGAAAAAAATGCTGATGACGAAAAATGCTGGTGAAGAAAAAATGCTGGTGACGAAAAATGATGAAAAATGCTGGTGACGAAAAAATGCTGGTGACGAAAAATGCTGGTGACGAAAAAAATGCTGGTGACGAAAAATGACGAAAAATGCTGGTGAAGAAAAAATGCTGGTGACGAAAAATGGCGAAAAATGCTGGTGACGAAAACATGCTGGTGACGAAAAATGGCGAAAAATGCTGGTGACGAAAAAATGCTGGTGACGAAAAATGACGAAAGATGCTGGTGACGAAAAATGACGAAAAAATGCTGGTGACGAAGAATGATGAAAAATGCTGGTGACGAAAAAATGCTGGTGACGAAAAATGACGAAAGATGCTGGTGACGAAAAATGACGAAAAAATGCTGGTGACGAAAAATGACAAAAAATGCTGGTGACGAAAAAATGCTGGTGACGAAAAATGATGAAAAATGCTGGTGACGAAAAATGCTGGTGACGAAAAATGATGAAAAATGCTGGTGACGAAAAATGACAAAAAATGCTGGTGACGAAAAAATGCTGGTGACGAAAAATGCCGAAAAATGCTGGTGACGAAAAAATACTGGTGACGAAAAATGATGAAAAATGCTGGTGACGAAAAAATGCTGGTGACGAAAAATGACGAAAAATGCTGGTGACGAAAAAATGCTGGTGACGAAAAATGACGAAAGATGCTGGTGACGAAAAATGACGAAAAAATGCTGGTGACGAAGAATGATGAAAAATGCTGGTGACGAAAAAATGCTGGTGACGAAAAATGACGAAAGATGCTGGTGACGAAAAATGACGAAAAAATGCTGGTGACGAAAAATGACAAAAAATGCTGGTGACGAAAAAATGCTGGTGACGAAAAATGATGAAAAATGCTGGTGACGAAAAATGCTGGTGACGAAAAATGATGAAAAATGCTGGTGACGAAAAATGACAAAAAATGCTGGTGACGAAAAAATGCTGGTGACGAAAAATGCCGAAAAATGCTGGTGACGAAAAAATACTGGTGACGAAAAATGATGAAAAATGCTGGTGACGAAAAAATGCTGGTGACGAAAAATGACGAAAAATGCTGGTGACGAAAAATGACGAAAAATGCTGGTGACGAAAAAATGCTGGTGACGAAAAATGATGAAAAATGCTGGTGACGAAAAAATGCTGGTGACGAAAAATGCTGGTGACGAAAAAAATGCTGGTGACGAAAAATGACGAAAAATGCTGGTGAAGAAAAAATGCTGGTGACGAAAAATGGCGAAAAATGCTGGTGACGAAAAAATGCTGGTGACGAAAAATGACGAAAGATGCTGGTGACGAAAAATGACGAAAAAATGCTGGTGACGAAGAATGATGAAAAATGCTGGTGACGAAAAAATGCTGGTGACGAAAAATGACGAAAGATGCTGGTGACGAAAAATGACGAAAAAATGCTGGTGACGAAAAATGATGAAAAATGCTGGTGACGAAAAAATGCAGGTGACGAAAAATGCTGGTGACGGAAAAAATGCTGGTGACAAAAAATGACGAAAAATGCTGGTGACGAAAAAATGCTGGTGACGAAAAATGACGAAAAATGCTGGTGACGAAAAAATGCTGGTGACGAAAAATGATGAAAAATGCTGGTGACGAAAAAATGCAGGTGACGAAAAATGCTGGTGACGGAAAAAATGCTGGTGACGAAAAATGATGAAAAATGCTGGTGACGAAAAATGCTGGTGACGAAAAATGATGAAAAATGCTGGTGACGAAAAATGACGAAAAATGCTGGTGAAGAAAAAATGCTGGTGACGAAAAATGCCGAAAAATGCTGGTGACGAAAAAATACTGGTGACGAAAAAAATACTGGTGACGAAAAATGACGAAAAATGCTTGTGACGAAAAATGACGAAAAATGCTGGTGACGAAAAAATGCTGGTGACGAAAAATGATGAAAAATGCTGGTGACGAAAAAATGCTGGTGACGAAAAATGCTGGTGACGAAAAAAATGCTGGTGACGAAAAATGACGAAAAATGCTGGTGAAGAAAAAATGCTGGTGACGAAAAATGGCGAAAAATGCTGGTGACGAAAAAATACTGGTGACGAAAAATGACTAAAAATGCTGGTGACGAAAACATGCTGGTGACGAAAAATGGCGAAAAATGCTGGTGACGAAAAAATGCTGGTGACGAAAAATGACGAAAGATGCTGGTGACGAAAAATGACGAAAAAATGCTGGTGACGAAAAATGATGAAAAATGCTGGTGACGAAAAAATGCAGGTGACGAAAAAATGCAGGTGACGAAAAATGCTGGTGACGAAAAAATGCTGGTGACAAAAAATGACGAAAAATGCTGGTGACGAAAAAATGCTGGTGACGAAAAATGATGAAAAATGCTGGTGACGAAAAAATGCTGGTGACGAAAAATGCTGGTGACGAAAAAAATGCTGGTGACGAAAAATGACGAAAAATGCTGGTGACGAAAAAATACTGGTGACGAAAAATGACTAAAAATGCTGGTGACGAAAACATGCTGGTGACGAAAAATGACGAAAAATGCTGGTGACGAAACATGCTGGTGACGAAAAAAATGCTGGTGACGAAAAATGACGAAAAATGCTGGTGACGAAAAAATACTGGTGACGAAAAATGACTAAAAATGCTGGTGACGAAACATGCTGGTGACGAAAAAAATGCTGGTGACGAAAAATGACGAAAAATGCTGGTGACGAAAAAATACTGGTGACGAAAAATGACTAAAAATGCTGGTGACGAAAACATGCTGGTGACGAAAAATGACGAAAAATGCTGGTGACGAAAAAATGCTGGTGACGAAAAAAATGCTGATGACGAAAAATGACGAAAAATGCTGGTGACGAAAAAATGCTGGTGACGAAAAATGCTGGTGACAAAAAAAATGCTGGTGACGAAAAATGACGAAAAATGCTGGTGACGAAAAAATACTGGTGACGAAAAATGACTAAAAATGCTGGTGACGAAAACATGCTGGTGACGAAAAATGACGAAAAATGCTGGTGACGAAAAATGCTGGTGACGAAAAAAATGCTGATGACGAAAAATGACGAAAAATGCTGGTGACGAAAAAATGCTGGTGACGAAAAATGATGAAAAATGCTGGTGACGAAAAAATGCTGGTGACGAAAAATGCTGGTGACGAAAAAAATGCTGGTGACGAAAAATGACGAAAAATGCTGGTGAAGAAAAAATGCTGGTGACGAAAAATGGCGAAAAATGCTGGTGACGAAAAAATACTGGTGACGAAAAATGACTAAAAATGCTGGTGACGAAAACATGCTGGTGACGAAAAATGGCGAAAAATGCTGGTGACGAAAAAATGCTGGTGACGAAAAATGACGAAAGATGCTGGTGACGAAAAATGACGAAAAAATGCTGGTGACGAAAAATGACGAAAAAATGCTGGTGACGAAGAATGATGAAAAATGCTGGTGACGAAAAAATGCTGGTGACGAAAAATGACGAAAGATGCTGGTGACGAAAAATGACGAAAAAATGCTGGTGACGAAAAATGACGAAAGATGCTGGTGACGAAAAATGACGAAAAAATGCTGGTGACGAAGAATGATGAAAAATGCTGGTGACGAAAAAATGCTGGTGACGAAAAATGACGAAAGATGCTGGTGACGAAAAATGACGAAAAAATACTGGTGACGAAAAATGACTAAAAATGCTGGTGACGAAAACATGCTGGTGACGAAAAATGACGAAAAATGCTGGTGACGAAAAATGCTGGTGACGAAAAAAATGCTGATGACGAAAAATGACGAAAAATGCTGGTGACGAAAAAATGCTGGTGACGAAAAATGCTGGTGACGAAAAAATGCTGGTGACGAAAAATGCTGGTGACGAAAAAAATGCTGGTGACGAAAAATGACGAAAAATGCTGGTGAAGAAAAAATGCTGGTGACGAAAAATGGCGAAAAATGCTGGTGACGAAAAAACTACTGGTGACGAAAAATGACTAAAAATGCTGGTGACGAAAACATGCTGGTGACGAAAAATGGCGAAAAATGCTGGTGACGAAAAAATGCTGGTGACGAAAAATGACGAAAGATGCTGGTGACGAAAAATGACGAAAAAATGCTGGTGACGAAGAATGATGAAAAATGCTCGTGACGAAAAAATGCTGGTGACGAAAAATGACGAAAGATGCTGGTGACGAAAAATGACGAAAAAATGCTGGTGACGAAAAATGACGAAAAATGCTGGTGACGAAAAAATGCTGGTGACGAAAAATGATGAAAAATGCTGGTGACGAAAAATGCTGGTGACGAAAAATGATGAAAAATGCTGGTGACGAAAAATGACGAAAAATGCTGGTGAAGAAAAAATGCTGGTGACGAAAAATGCCGAAAAATGCTGGTGACGAAAAAATACTGGTGACGAAAAAAATACTGGTGACGAAAAATGACGAAAAATGCTGGTGACGAAAAATGACGAAAAATGCTGGTGACGAAAAATGATGAAAAATGCTGGTGACGAAAAAATGCTGGTGACGAAAAATGCTGGTGACGAAAAAAATGCTGGTGACGAAAAATGACGAAAAATGCTGGTGAAGAAAAAATGCTGGTGACGAAAAATGGCGAAAAATGCTGGTGACGAAAAAATACTGGTGACGAAAAATGACTAAAAATGCTGGTGACGAAAACATGCTGGTGACGAAAAATGGCGAAAAATGCTGGTGACGAAAAAATGCTGGTGACGAAAAATGACGAAAGATGCTGGTGACGAAAAATGACGAAAAAATGCTGGTGACGAAAAATGATGAAAAATGCTGGTGACGAAAAAATGCAGGTGACGAAAAAATGCAGGTGACGAAAAATGCTGGTGACGAAAAAATGCTGGTGACAAAAAATGACGAAAAATGCTGGTGACGAAAAAATGCTGGTGACGAAAAATGATGAAAAATGCTGGTGACGAAAAAATGCTGGTGACGAAAAATGCTGGTGACGAAAAAAATGCTGGTGACGAAAAATGACGAAAAATGCTGGTGACGAAAAAATACTGGTGACGAAAAATGACTAAAAATGCTGGTGACGAAAACATGCTGGTGACGAAAAATGACGAAAAATGCTGGTGACGAAAAATGCTGGTGACGAAAAAAATGCTGATGACGAAAAATGCTGGTGACGAAAAATGATGAAAAATGCTGGTGACGAAAAAATGCTGGTGACGAAAAATGCTGGTGACGAAAAAAATGCTGGTGACGAAAAATGACGAAAAATGCTGGTGAAGAAAAAATGCTGGTGACGAAAAACGGCGAAAAATGCTGGTGACGAAAAAATACTGGTGACGAAAAATGACTAAAAATGCTGGTGACGAAAACATGCTGGTGACGAAAAATGGCGAAAAATGCTGGTGACGAAAAAATGCTGGTGACGAAAAATGACGAAAGATGCTGGTGACGAAAAATGACGAAAAAATGCTGGTGACGAAGAATGATGAAAAATGCTGGTGACGAAAAAATGCTGGTGACGAAAAATGACGAAAGATGCTGGTGACGAAAAATGACGAAAAAATGCTGGTGACGAAAAATGATGAAAAATGCTGGTGACGAAAAAATGACGAAAAATGCTGGTGAAGAAAAAATGCTGGTGACGAAAAATGCCGAAAAAATGCTGGTGACGAAAAATGATGAAAAATGCTGGTGACGAAAAAATGCAGGTGACGAAAAATGCTGGTGACGGAAAAAATGCTGGTGACAAAAAATGACGAAAAATGCTGGTGACGAAAAAATGCTGGTGACGAAAAATGCTGGTGACGAAAAAATGCTGGTGACGAAAAATGATGAAAAATGCTGGTGACGAAAAAATGCTGGTGACGAAAAATGCTGGTGAAGAAAAAATGCTGGTGACGAAAAATGCCGAAAAATGCTGGTGACGAAAAAATACTGGTGACGAAAAAAATACTGGTGACGAAAAATGACGAAAAATGCTGGTGACGAAAAATGACGAAAAATGCTGGTGACGAAAAAATGCTGGTGACGAAAGATGATGAAAAATGCTGGTGACGAAAAAATGCTGGTGACGAAAAATGCTGGTGACGAAAAAAATGCTGGTGACGAAAAATGACGAAAAATGCTGGTGAAGAAAAAATGCTGGTGACGAAAAATGGCGAAAAATGCTGGTGACGAAAAAATACTGGTGACGAAAAATGACTAAAAATGCTGGTGACGAAAACATGCTGGTGACGAAAAATGGCGAAAAATGCTGGTGACGAAAAAATGCTGGTGACGAAAAATGACGAAAGATGCTGGTGACGAAAAATGACGAAAAAATGCTGGTGACGAAAAATGATGAAAAATGCTGGTGACGAAAAATGACGAAAAATGCTGGTGACGAAAAAATACTGGTGACGAAAAATGACTAAAAATGCTGGTGACGAAAACATGCTGGTGACGAAAAATGACGAAAAATGCTGGTGACGAAAAATGCTGGTGACGAAAAAAATGCTGATGACGAAAAATGACGAAAAATGCTGGTGACGAAAAAATGCTGGTGACGAAAAATGATGAAAAATGCTGGTGACGAAAAAATGCTGGTGACGAAAAATGCTGGTGACGAAAAAAATGCTGGTGACGAAAAATGACGAAAAATGCTGGTGACGAAAACATGCTGGTGACGAAAAATGACTAAAAATGCTGGTGACGAAAACATGCTGGTGACGAAAAATGGCGAAAAATGCTGGTGACGAAAAAATGCTGGTGACGAAAAATGACGAAAGATGCTGGTGACGAAAAATGACGAAAGATGCTGGTGACGAAAAATGACGAAAGATGCTGGTGACGAAAAATGACGAAAAAATGCTGGTGACGAAAAATGACGAAAGATGCTGGTGACGAAAAATGACGAAAAAATGCTGGTGACGAAAAATGATGAAAAATGCTGGTGACGAAAAAATGCTGGTGACGAAAAATGACGAAAGATGCTGGTGACGAAAAATGACGAAAAATGCTGGTGACGAAAAATGATGAAAAATGCTGGTGACGAAAAAATGCAGGTGACGAAAAATGCTGGTGACGAAAAAATGCTGGTGACAAAAAATGACGAAAAATGCTGGTGACGAAAAAATGCTGGTGACGAAAAATGACGAAAAATGCTGGTGACGAAAAAATGCTGGTGACGAAAAATGCTGGTGACGAAAAAAATGTTGGTGACGAAAAATGACGAAAAATGCTGGTGAAGAAATGCTGGTGACGAAAAATGGCGAAAAATGCTGGTGACGAAAAAATACTGGTGACAAAAAATGACTAAAAATGCTGGTGACGAAAACATGCTGGTGACGAAAAATGGCGAAAAATGCTGGTGACGAAAAAATGCTGGTGACGAAAAAATGCTGGTGACGAAAAATGACGAAAGATGCTGGTGACGAAAAATGACAAAAAAATGCTGGTGACGAAAAATGATGAAAAATGCTGGTGACGAAAAAATGCTGGTGACGAAAACATGCTGGTGACGAAAGATGGCGAAAAATAATGGTGACGAAAAAATGCTGGTGACGAAAAATGACGAAAGATGCTGGTGACGAAAAATGACGAAAAAATGCTGGTGACGAAAAATGATGAAAAATGCTGGTGACGAAAAAATGCTGGTGACGAAAAATGACGAAAGATGCTGGTGACGAAAAATGACGAAAAAATGCTGATGACGAAAAATGGTGAAAAATGCTGGTGACGAAAAATTCTGGTGACGAAAAAAATGCTGGTGACGAAAAATGACGAAAAATGCTGGTGACGAAAAATGCTGGTGACGAAAAATGATGAAAAATGCTGGTGACGAAAAAAATGCTGGTGACGAAAAATGACGAAAAATGCTGGTGACGAAAAAATGCTGGTGACGAAAAATGCTGGTGATGAAAAATGACGAAAAATGCTGGTGAAAAAAAAAAATGCTGGTGACCAAAAATGACGAAAAATGCTGGTGACGAAAAATGACGAAAAATGCTGGTGACGAAAAATGCTGGTGACGAAAAATGACGAAAAATGCTGGTGACGAAATATGACGAAAAATGCTGGTGACGAAAAATGCTGGTGACGAAAAATGACGAAAAATGCTGGTGACGAAAAAATGCTGGTGACGAAAAATGAAGAAAAATGCTGGTGACGAAAAAATGCTGGTGACGAAAAAAGCTGGTGACGAAAAAAATGCTGGTGACGAAAAATGACGAAAAATGCTGGTGACAAAAAAAATGCTGGTGACCAAAAATGACGAAAAATGCTGGTGACGAAAAAATGCTGGTGACGAAAAATGACGAAAAATGCTGGTGACGAAAAATGACGAAAAATGCCACCCCACGCACGCTCCAAATACCCGCCCCACGCACGCTCCAAATACCCACCCCACGCACGCTCCAAATACCCACCCCACGCACGCTCCAAATACCCACCCCACGCACGCTCCAAATACCCACCCCACGCACGCTCCAAATACCCACCCCACGCACGCTCCAAATACCCACCCCACGCACGCCCCAAATACCCACCCCACGCACGCCCCAAATACCCACCCCACGCACGCCCCAAATACCCACCCCACGCACGCCCCAAATACCCACCCCACGCACGCCCCCCACGCACGCCCCAAATACCCACCCCACGCACGCCCCAAATACCCACCCCACACACGCCCCAAATACCCACCCCACGCACGCCCCAAATACCCACCCCACGCACGCCCCAAATACCCACCCCACGCACGCCCCAAATACCCACCCCACGCACGCCCCAAATACCCACCCCACGCACGCCCCAAATACCCACCCCACGCACGCCCCAAATACCCACCCCACGCACGCCCCAAATACCCACCCCACGCACGCCCCAAATACCCACCCCACGCACGCTCCAAATACCCACCCCACGCACGCTCCAAATACCCACCCCACGCACGCTCCAAATACCCACCCCACGCACGCTCCAAATACCCACCCCACGCACGTCCCAAATACCCACCCCACGCACGCCCCAAATACCCACCCCACGCACGCCCCAAATACCCACCCCACGCACGCCCCAAATCCAAATACCCACCCCACGCACGCCCCAAATACCCACCCCACGCACGCCCCAAATACCCACCCCACGCACGCCCCAAATACCCACCCCACGCACGCCCCAAATACCCACCCCACGCACGCCCCAAATACCCACCCCACGCACGCCCCAAATACCCACCCAACACACGCCCCAAATACCCACCCCACGCACGCCCCAAATACCCACCCCACGCACGCCCCAAATACCCACCCCACGCACGCCCCAAATACCCACCCCACGCATGCCCCAAATACCCACCCCACGCACGCCCCAAATACCCACCCCACGCACGCCCCACGCACGCCCCAAATACCCACCCCACGCACGCCCCAAATACCCACCCCACGCACGCCCCAAAGACCCACCCCACGCACGCTCCAAATACCCACCCCACGCACGCTCCAAATACCCACCAAATACCCACCCCACGCACGCTCCAAATACCCACCCCACGCACGCTCCAAATACCCACCCCACGCACGCTCCAAATACCCACCCCACGCACGCTCCAAATACCCACCCCACGCACGCTCCAAATACCCACCCCACGCACGCTCCAAATACCCACCCCACGCACGCTCCAAATACCCACCCCACGCACGCTCCAAATACCCACCCCACGCACGCTCCAAATACCCACCCCACGCACGCTCCAAATACCCACCCCACGCACGCTCCAAATACCCACCCCACGCACGCTCCAAATACCCACCCCACGCACGCTCCAAATACCCACCCCACGCACGCTCCAAATACCCACCCCACGCACGCTCCAAATACCCACCCCACGCACGCCCCAAATACCCACCCCACGCACGCCCCAAATACCCATCCCACGCACGCCCCAAATACCCACCCCACGCACGCCCCAAATACCCACCCCACGCACGCCCCCCACGCACGCCCCAAATACCCACCCCACGCACGCCCCAAATACCCACCCCACGCACGCCCCAAATACCCACCCCACGCACGCTCCAAATACCCACCCCACGCACGCCCCAAATACCCACCCCACGCACGCTCCAAATACCCACCCCACGCACGCCCCAAATACCCACCCCACGCACGCCCCAAATACCCACCCCACGCACGCCCCAAATACCCACCCCACGCACGCCCCAAATACCCACCCCACGCACGCCCCAAATACCCACCCCACCCCACGCACGCCCCAAATACCCACCCCACGCACGCCCCAAATACCCACCCCACGCACGCTCCAAATACCCACCCCACGCACGCCCCAAATACCCACCCCACGCACGCTCCAAATACCCACCCCACGCACGCCCCAAATACCCACCCCACGCACGCCCCAAATACCCACCCCACGCACGCCCCAAATACCCACCCCACGCACGCTCCAAATACCCACCCCACGCACGCCCCACATACCCACCCCAAGCACGCCCCAGATACCCACCCCACGCACGCCCCAGATACCCACCCCACGCACGCCCCAGATACCCACCCCACGCACGCCCCAGATACCCACCCCACGCACGCCCCAGATACCCACCCCACGCACGCCCCAGATACCCACCCCACGCACGCCCCAAATACCCACCCCACGCACGCCCCAAATACCCACCCCACGCACGCCCCAAATACCCACCCCACGCACGCCCCAAATACCCACCCCACGCACGCCCCAAATACCCACCCCACGCACGCTCCAAATACCCACCCCACGCACGCTCCAAATACCCACCCCACGCACGCTCCAAATACCCACCCCACGCACGCTCCAAATACCCACCCCACGCACGCTCCAAATACCCACCCCACGCACGCTCCAAATACCCACCCCACGCACGCTCCAAATACCCACCCCACGCACGCTCCAAATACCCACCCCACGCACGCTCCAAATACCCACCCCACGCACGCTCCAAATACCCACCCCACGCACGCTCCAAATACCCACCCCACGCACGCCCCAAATACCCACCCCACGCACGCCCCAAATACCCAACCCACGCACGCCCCAAATACCCACCCCACGCACGCCCCAAATACCCACCCCACGCACGCCCCCCACGCACGCCCCGAATACCCACCCCACGCACGCCCCAAATACCCACCCCACGCACGCCCCAAATACCCACCCCACGCACGCTCCAAATACCCACCCCACGCACGCCCCAAATACCCACCCCACGCACGCTCCAAATACCCACCCCACGCACGCCCCAAATACCCACCCCACGCACGCCCCAAATACCCACCCCACGCACGCCCCAAATACCCACCCCACGCACGCCCCAAATACCCACCCCACGCACGCCCCAAATACCCACCCCACCCCACGCACGCCCCAAATACCCACCCCACGCACGCCCCAAATACCCACCCCACGCACGCCCCAAATACCCACCCCACGCACGCTCCAAATACCCACCCCACGCACGCCCCAAATACCCACCCCACGCACGCTCCAAATACCCACCCCACGCACGCCCCAAATACCCACCCCACGCACGCCCCAAATACCCACCCCACGCACGCCCCAAATACCCACCCCACGCACGCTCCAAATACCCACCCCACGCACGCCCCAAATACCCACCCCACGCACGCCCCAGATACCCACCCCACGCACGCCCCAGATACCCACCCCACGCACGCCCCAGATACCCACCCCACGCACGCCCCAGATACCCACCCCACGCACGCCCCAAATACCCACCCCACGCACGCCCCAAATACCCACCCCACGCACGCCCCAAATACCCACCCCACGCACGCCCCAAATACCCACCCCACGCACGCCCCAAATACCCACCCCACGCACGCCCCAAATACCCACCCCACGCACGCCCCAAATACCCACCCCACGCACGCTCCAAATACCCACCCCACGCACGCTCCAAATACCCACCCCACGCACGCTCCAAATACCCACCCCACGCACGCTCCAAATACCCACCCCACGCACGCTCCAAATACCCACCCCACGCACGCTCCAAATACCCACCCCACGCACGCTCCAAATACCCACCCCACGCACGCTCCAAATACCCACCCCACGCACGCTCCAAATACCCACCCCACGCACGCCCCAAATACCCACCCCACGCACGCCCCAAATACCCACCCCACGCACGCCCCAAATACCCACCCCACGCACGCCCCAAATCCAAATACCCACCCCACGCACGCCCCAAATACCCACCCCACGCACGCCCCAAATACCCACCCCACGCACGCCCCAAATACCCACCCCACGCACGCCCCAAATACCCACCCCACGCACGCCCCAAATACCCACCCCACGCACGCCCCAAATACCCACCCCACGCACGCCCCAAATACCCACCCCACGCACGCCCCAAATACCCACCCCACGCACGCCCCAAATACCCACCCCACGCACGCCCCAAATACCCACCCCACGCACGCCCCAAATACCCACCCCACGCACGCCCCAAATACCCACCCCACCCCAAATACCCACCCCACGCACGCCCCAAATACCCACCCCACCCCAAATACCCACCCCACGCACGCCCCAAATACCCACCCCACCCCAAATACCCACCCCACGCACGCCCCAAATACCCAAACCACCCCAAATACCCACCCCACGCACGCCCCAAATACCCACCCCACCCCAAATACCCACCCCACGCACGCCCCAAATACCCAACCCACCCCAAATACCCACCCCACGCACGCCCCAAATACCCACCCCACCCCAAATACCCACCCCACGCACGCCCCAAATACCCACCCCACCCCAAATACCCACCCCACGCACGCCCCAAATACCCACCCCACCCCAAATACCCACCCCACGCACGCCCCAAATACCCACCCCACCCCAAATACCCACCCCACGCACGCCCCAAATACCCACCCCACCCCAAATACCCACCCCACGCACGCCCCAAATACCCACCCCACCCCAAATACCCACCCCACGCACGCCCCAAATACCCACCCCACCCCAAATACCCACCCCACGCACGCCCCAAATACCCACCCCACCCCAAATACCCACCCCACGCACGCCCCAAATACCCACCCCACCCCAAATACCCACCCCACGCACGCCCCAAATACCCACCCCACGCACGCCCCAAATAACCACCCCACCCCAAATACCCACCCCACGCACGCCCCAAATACCCACCCCACCCCAAATACCCACCCCACGCACTCCCCAAATACCCACCCCACCCCAAATACCCACCCCACGCACGCCCCAAATACCCACCCCACCCCAAATACCCACCCCACGCACGCCCCAAATACCCACCCCACGCACGCCCCAAATACCCACCCCACGCACGCCCCAAATACCCACCCCACGCACGCCCCAAATACCCACCCCACGCACGCCCCAAATACCCACCCCACGCACGCCCCAAATACCCACCCCACGCACGCCCCAAATACCCACCCCACCCCAAATACCCACCCCACGCACGCCCCAAATACCCACCCCACCCCAAATACCCACCCCACGCACGCCCCAAATACCCACCCCACCCCAAATACCCACCCCACGCACGCCCCAAATACCCACCCCACCCCAAATACCCACCCCACGCACGCCCCAAATACCCACCCCACCCCAAATACCCACCCCACGCACGCCCCAAATACCCACCCCACCCCAAATACCCACCCCACGCACGCCCCAAATACCCACCCCACCCCAAATACCCACCCCACGCACGCCCCAAATACCCACCCCACCCCAAATACCCACCCCACGCACGCCCCAAATACCCACCCCACCCCAAATACCCACCCCACGCACGCCCCAAATACCCACCCCACCCCAAATACCCACCCCACGCACGCCCCAAATACCCACCCCACCCCAAATACCCACCCCAAGAACGCCCCAAATACCCACCCCACGCACGCCCCAAATACCCACCCCACGCACGCCCCAAATACCCACCCCACGCACGCCCCAAATACCCACCCCACGCACGCCCCAAATACCCACCCCACGCACGCCCCAAATACCCACCCCACGCACGCCCCAAATACCCACCCCACGCACGCCCCAAATACCCACCCCACGCACGCCCCAAATACCCACCCCACCCCAAATACCCACCCCACGCACGCCCCAAATACCCACCCCACCCCAAATACCCACCCCACGCACGCCCCAAATACCCACCCCACCCCAAATACCCACCCCACGCACGCCCCAAATACCCACCCCACCCCAAATACCCACCCCACGCACGCCCCAAATACCCACCCCACCCCAAATACCCACCCCAGGCACGCCCCAAATACCCACCCCACCCCAAATACCCACCCCAGGCACGCCCCAAATACCCACCCCACCCCAAATACCCACCCCACGCACGCCCCAAATACCCACCCCACCCCAAATACCCACCCCACGCACGCCCCAAATACCCACCCCACCCCAAATACCCACCCCACGCACGCCCCAAATACCCACCCCACGCACGCCCCAAATACCCACCCCACGCACGCCCCAAATACCCACCCCACCCCAAATACCCACCCCACGCACGCCCCAAATACCCACCCCACGCACGCCCCAAATACCCACCCCACGCACGCCCCAAATACCCACCCCACCCCAAATACCCACCCCACGCACGCCCCAAATACCCACCCCACGCACGCCCCAAATACCCACCCCACGCACGCCCCAAATACCCACCCCACCCCAAATACCCACCCCACGCACGCCCCAAATACCCACCCCACGCACGCCCCAAATACCCACCCCACGCACGCCCCAAATACCCACCCCACGCACGCCCCAAATACCCACCCCACGCACGCCCCAAATACCCACCCCACGCACGCCCCAAATACCCACCCCACGCACGCCCCAAATACCCACCCCACCCCAAATACCCACCCCACGCACGCCCCAAATATCCACCCCACCCCAAATACCCACCCCACGCACGCCCCAAATACCCACCCCACCCCAAATACCCACCCCACGCACGCCCCAAATACCCACCCCACCCCAAATACCCACCCCACGCACGCCCCAAATACCCACCCCACCCCAAATACCCACCCCACGCACGCCCCAAATACCCACCCCACCCCAAATACCCACCCCACGCACGCCCCAAATACCCACCCCACCCCAAATACCCACCCCAAGCACGCCCCAAATACCCACCCCACCCCAAATACCCACCCCACGCACGCCCCAAATACCCACCCCACCCCAAATACCCACCCCACGCACGCCCCAAATACCCACCCCACCCCAAATACCCACCCCACGCACGCCCCAAATACCCACCCCACCCCAAATACCCACCCCACGCACGCCCCAAATACCCACCCCACCCCAAATACCCACCCCACGCACGCCCCAAATACCCACCCCACCCCAAATACCCACCCCACGCACGCCCCAAATACCCACCCCACCCCAAATACCCACCCCACGCACGCCCCAAATACCCACCCCACCCCAAATACCCACCCCACGCACGCCCCAAATACCCACCTCACCCCAAATACCCACCCCACGCACGCCCCAAATACCCACCCCACCCCAAATACCCACCCCACGCACGCCCCAAATACCCACCCCACCCCAAATACCCACCCCACGAACGCCCCAAATACCCACCCCACGCACGCCCCAAATACCCACCCCACGCACGCCCCAAATACCCACCCCACGCACGCCCCAAATACCCACCCCACGCACGCCCCAAATACCCACCCCACGCACGCCCCAAATACCCACCCCACGCACGCCCCAAATACCCACCCCACGCACGCCCCAAATACCCACCCCACCCCAAATACCCACCCCACGCACGCCCCAAATACCCACCCCACCCCAAATACCCACCCCACGCACGCCCCAAATACCCACCCCACCTCAAATACCAACCCCACGCACGCCCCAAATACCCACCCCACCCCAAATACCCACCCCACGCACGCCCCAAATACCCACCCCACCCCAAATACCCACCCCACGCACGCCCCAAATACCCACCCCACCCCAAATACCCACCCCACGCACGCCCCAAATACCCACCCCACCCCAAATACCCACCCCACCCCAAATACCCACCCCACCCCAAATACCCACCCCAGGCACGCCCCAAATACCCACCCCACCCCAAATACCCACCCCACGCACGCCCCAAATACCCACCCCACCCCAAATACCCACCCCACGCACGCCCCAAATACCCACCCCACGCACGCCCCAAATACCCACCCCACGCACGCCCCAAATACCCACCCCACGCACGCCCCAAATACCCACCCCACGCACGCCCCAAATACCCACCCCACGCACGCCCCAAATACCCACCCCACGCACGCCCCAAATACCCACCCCACCCCAAATACCCACCCCACGCACGCCCCAAATACCCACCCCACCCCAAATACCCACCCCACGCACGCCCCAAATACCCACCCCACCCCAAATACCCACCCCACGCACGCCCCAAATACCCACCCCACCCCAAATACCCACCCCACGCACGCCCCAAATACCCACCCCACCCCAAATACCCACCCCACGCACGCCCCAAATACCCACCCCACCCCAAATACCCACCCCACGCACGCCCCAAATACCCACCCCACCCCAAATACCCACCCCACGCACGCCCCAAATACCCACCCCACCCCAAATACCCACCCCACGCAGGCCCCAAATACCCACCCCACCCCAAATACCCACCCCACGCACGCCCCAAATACCCACCCCACCCCAAATACCCACCCCACGCACGCCCCAAATACCCACCCCACCCCAAATACCCACCCCACGCACGCCCCAAATACCCACCCCACCCCAAATACCCACCCCACGCACGCCCCAAATACCCACCCCACCCCAAATACCCACCCCACGCACGCCCCAAATACCCACCCCACCCAAAATACCCACCCCACGCACGCCCCAAATACCCACCCCACCCCAAATACCCACCCCACGCACGCCCCAAATACCCACCCCACCCCAAATACCCACCCCACGCACGCCCCAAATACCCACCCCACCCCAAATACCCACCCCACGCACGCCCCAAATACCCACCCCACCCCAAATACCCACCCCACGCACGCCCCAAATACCCACCCCACCCCAAATACCCACCCCACGCACGCCCCAAATACCCACCCCACCCCAAATACCCACCCACGCACGCCCCAAATACCCATCCCACCCCAAATACCCACCCCACGCACGCCCCAAATACCCACCCCACCCCAAATACCCACCCCACGCACGCCCCAAATACCCACCCCACCCCAAATACCCACCCCACGCACGCCCCAAATACCCACCCCACCCCAAATACCCACCCCACGCACGCCCCAAATACCCACCCCACCCCAAATACCCACCCCACGCACGCCCCAAATACCCACCCCACGCACGCCCCAAATACCCACCCCACGCACGCCCCAAATACCCACCCCACGCACTTCCCAAATACCCACCCCACGCACGCCCCAAATACCCAACCCACGCACGCCCCAAATACCCACCCCACGCACGCCCCAAATACCCACCCCACGCACGCCCCAAATACCCACCCCACGCACGCCCCAAATACCCACCCCACGCACGCCCCAAATACCCACCCCACGCACGCCCCAAATACCCACCCCACGCACGCCCCAAATACCCACCCCACGCACGCCCCAAATACCCACCCCACCCCAAATACCCACCCCACGCACGCCCCAAATACCCACCCCACCCCAAATACCCACCCCACGCACGCCCCAAATACCCACCCCACCCAATACCCACCCCACCCCAAATACCCACCCCACGCACGCCCCAAATACCCACCCCACCCCAAATACCCACCCCACGCACGCCCCAAATACCCACCCCACCCCAAATACCCACCCCACGCACGCCCCAAATACCCACCCCACCCCAAATACCCACCCCACGCACGCCCCAAATACCCACCCCACCCCAAATACCCACCCCACGCACGCCCCAAATACCCACCCCACCCCAAATACCCACCCCACGCACGCCCCAAATACCCACCCCACGCACGCCCCAAATACCCACCCCACGCACGCCCCAAATACCCACCCCACGCACGCCCCAAATACCCACCCCACGCACGCCCCAAATACCCACCCCACGCACGCCCCAAATACCCACCCCACGCACGCCCCAAATACCCACCCCACGCACGCCCCAAATACCCACCCCACGCACGCCCCAAATACCCACCCCACGCACGCCCCAAATACCCACCCCACGCACGCCCCAAATACCCACCCCACGCACGCCCCAAATACCCACCCCACGCACGCCCCAAATACCCACCCCACCCCAAATACCCACCCCACGCACGCCCCAAATACCCACCCCACCCCAAATACCCACCCCACGCACGCCCCAAATACCCACCCCACCCCAAATACCCACCCCACGCACGCCCCAAATACCCACCCCACCCCAAATACCCACCCCACGCACGCCCCAAATACCCACCCCACCCCAAATACCCACCCCACGCACGCCCCAAATACCCACCCCACCCCAAATACCCACCCCACGCACGCCCCAAATACCCACCCCACCCCAAATACCCACCCCACGCACGCCCCAAATACCCACCCCACGCACGCCCCAAATACCCACCCCACGCACGCCCCAAATACCCACCCCACGCACGCCCCAAATACCCACCCCACGCACGCCCCAAATACCCACCCCACGCACGCCCCAAATACCCACCCCACGCACGCCCCAAATACCCACCCCACGCACGCTCCAAATACCCACCCCACGCACGCTCCAAATACCCACCCCACGCACGCTCCAAATACCCACCCCACGCACGCTCCAAATACCCACCCCACGCACGTCCCAAATACCCACCCCACGCACGCCCCAAATACCCACCCCACGCACGCCCCAAATACCCACCCCACGCACGCCCCAAATCCAAATACCCACCCCACGCACGCCCCAAATACCCACCCCACGCACGCCCCAAATACCCACCCCACGCACGCCCCAAATACCCACCCCACGCACGCCCCAAATACCCACCCCACGCACGCCCCAAATACCCACCCCACGCACGCCCCAAATACCCACCCAACGCACGCCCCAAATACCCACCCCACGCACGCCCCAAATACCCACCCCACGCACGCCCCAAATACCCACCCCACGCACGCCCCAAATACCCACCCCACGCATGCCCCAAATACCCAACCCACGCACGCCCCAAATACCCACCCCACGCACGCCCCACGCACGCCCCAAATACCCACCCCACGCACGCCCCAAATACCCACCCCACGCACGCCCCAAATACCCACCCCACGCACGCTCCAAATACCCACCCCACGCACGCTCCAAATACCCACCAAATACCCACCCCACGCACGCTCCAAATACCCACCCCACGCACGCTCCAAATACCCACCCCACGCACGCTCCAAATACCCACCCCACGCACGCTCCAAATACCCACCCCACGCACGCTCCAAATACCCACCCCACGCACGCTCCAAATACCCACCCCACGCACGCTCCAAATACCCACCCCACGCACGCTCCAAATACCCACCCCACGCACGCTCCAAATACCCACCCCACGCACGCTCCAAATACCCACCCCACGCACGCTCCAAATACCCACCCCACGCACGCTCCAAATACCCACCCCACGCACGCTCCAAATACCCACCCCACGCACGCTCCAAATACCCACCCCACGCACGCTCCAAATACCCACCCCACGCACGCTCCAAATACCCACCCCACGCACGCCCCAAATACCCACCCCACGCACGCCCCAAATACCCACCCCACGCACGCCCCAAATACCCACCCCACGCACGCCCCAAATACCCACCCCACGCACGCCCCCCACGCACGCCCCAAATACCCACCCCACGCACGCCCCAAATACCCACCCCACGCACGCCCCAAATACCCACCCCACGCACGCTCCAAATACCCACCCCACGCACGCCCCAAATACCCACCCCACGCACGCTCCAAATACCCACCCCACGCACGCCCCAAATACCCACCCCACGCACGCCCCAAATACCCACCCCACGCACGCCCCAAATACCCACCCCACGCACGCCCCAAATACCCACCCCACGCACGCCCCAAATACCCACCCCACCCCACGCACGCCCCAAATACCCACCCCACGCACGCCCCAAATACCCACCCCACGCACGCTCCAAATACCCACCCCACGCACGCCCCAAATACCCACCCCACGCACGCTCCAAATACCCACCCCACGCACGCCCCAAATACCCACCCCACGCACGCCCCAAATACCCACCCCACGCACGCCCCAAATACCCACCCCACGCACGCTCCAAATACCCACCCCACGCACGCCCCAAATACCCACCCCAAGCACGCCCCAGATACCCACCCCACGCACGCCCCAGATACCCACCCCACGCACGCCCCAGATACCCACCCCACGCACGCCCCAGATACCCACCCCACGCACGCCCCAGATACCCACCCCACGCACGCCCCAGATACCCACCCCACGCACGCCCCAAATACCCACCCCACGCACGTCCCAAATACCCACCCCACGCACGCCCCAAATACCCACCCCACGCACGCCCCAAATACCCACCCCACGCACGCCCCAAATACCCACCCCACGCACGCTCCAAATACCCACCCCACGCACGCTCCAAATACCCACCCCACGCACGCTCCAAATACCCACCCCACGCACGCTCCAAATACCCACCCCACGCACGCTCCAAATACCCACCCCACGCACGCTCCAAATACCCACCCCACGCACGCTCCAAATACCCACCCCACGCACGCTCCAAATACCCACCCCACGCACGCTCCAAATACCCACCCCACGCACGCTCCAAATACCCACCCCACGCACGCTCCAAATACCCACCCCACGCACGCCCCAAATACCCACCCCACGCACGCCCCAAATACCCAACCCACGCACGCCCCAAATACCCACCCCACGCACGCCCCAAATACCCACCCCACGCACGCCCCCCATGCACGCCCCAAATACCCACCCCACGCACGCCCCAAATACCCACCCCACGCACGCCCCAAATACCCACCCCACGCACGCTCCAAATACCCACCCCACGCACGCCCCAAATACCCACCCCACGCACGCTCCAAATACCCACCCCACGCACGCCCCAAATACCCACCCCACGCACGCCCCAAATACCCACCCCACGCACGCCCCAAATACCCACCCCACGCACGCCCCAAATACCCACCCCACGCACGCCCCAAATACCCACCCCACCCCACGCACGCCCCAAATACCCACCCCACGCACGCCCCAAATACCCACCCCACGCACGCCCCAAATACCCACCCCACGCACGCTCCAAATACCCACCCCACGCACGCCCCAAATACCCACCCCACGCACGCTCCAAATACCCACCCCACGCACGCCCCAAATACCCACCCCACGCACGCCCCAAATACCCACCCCACGCACGCCCCAAATACCCACCCCACGCACGCTCCAAATACCCACCCCACGCACGCCCCAAATACCCACCCCACGCACGCCCCAGATACCCACCCCACACACGCCCCAGATACCCACCCCACGCACGCCCCAGATACCCACCCCACGCACGCCCCAGATACCCACCCCACGCACGCCCCAAATACCCACCCCACGCACGCCCCAAATACCCACCCCACGCACGCTCCAAATACCCACCCCACGCACGCTCCAAATACCCACCCCACGCACGCTCCAAATACCCACCCCACGCACGCTCCAAATACCCACCCCACGCACGCTCCAAATACCCACCCCACGCACGCTCCAAATACCCACCCCACGCACGCTCCAAATACCCACCCCACGCACGCTCCAAATACCCACCCCACGCACGCCCCAAATACCCACCCCACGCACGCCCCAAATACCCACCCCACGCACGCCCCAAATACCCACCCCACGCACGCCCCAAATCCAAATACCCACCCCACGCACGCCCCAAATACCCACCCCACGCACGCCCCAAATACCCACCCCACGCACGCCCCAAATACCCACCCCACGCACGCCCCAAATACCCACCCCACGCACGCCCCAAATACCCACCCCACGCACGCCCCAAATACCCACCCCACGCACGCCCCAAATACCCACCCCACGCACGCCCCAAATACCCACCCCACGCACGCCCCAAATACCCACCCCACGCACGCCCCAAATACCCACCCCACGCACGCCCCAAATACCCACCCCACGCACGCCCCAAATACCCACCCCACGCACGCCCCAAATACCCACCCCACGCACGCCCCAAATACCCACCCCACGCACGCCCCAAATACCCACCCCACCCCAAATACCCACCCCACGCACGCCCCAAATACCCACCCCACCCCAAATACCCACCCCACGCACGCCCCAAATACCCACCCCACCCCAAATACCCACCCCACGCACGCCCCAAATACCCAAACCACCCCAAATACCCACCCCACGCACGCCCCAAATACCCACCCCACCCCAAATACCCACCCCACGCACGCCCCAAATACCCACCCCACCCCAAATACCCACCCCACGCACGCCCCAAATACCCACCCCACCCCAAATACCCACCCCACGCACGCCCCAAATACCCACCCCACCCCAAATACCCACCCCACGCACGCCCCAAATACCCACCCCACCCCAAATACCCACCCCACGCACGCCCCAAATACCCACCCCACCCCAAATACCCACCCCACCCCAAATACCCACCCCACGCACGCCCCAAATACCCACCCCACCCCAAATACCCACCCCACGCACGCCCCAAATACCCACCCCACCCCAAATACCCACCCCACGCACGCCCCAAATACCCACCCCACCCCAAATACCCACCCCACGCACGCCCCAAATACCCACCCCACCCCAAATACCCACCCCACGCACGCCCCAAATACCCACCCCACCCCAAATACCCACCCCACGCACGCCCCAAATACCCACCCCACCCCAAATACCCACCCCACGCACGCCCCAAATACCCACCCCACCCCAAATACCCACCCCACGCACGCCCCAAATACCCACCCCACCCCAAATACCCACCCCACGCACGCCCCAAATACCCACCCCACCCCAAATACCCACCCCACGCACGCCCCAAATACCCACCCCACCCCAAATACCCACCCCACGCACGCCCCAAATACCCACCCCACCCCAAATACCCACCCCACGCACGCCCCAAATACCCACCCCACCCCAAATACCCACCCCACGCACGCCCCAAATACCCACCCCACCCCAAATACCCACCCCACGCACGCCCCAAATACCCACCCCACCCCAAATACCCACCCCACGCACGCCCCAAATACCCACCCCACCCCAAATACCCACCCCACGCACGCCCCAAATACCCACCCCACCCCAAATACCCACCCCACGCACGCCCCAAATACCCACCCCACCCCAAATACCCACCCCACGCACGCCCCAAATACCCACCCCACCCCAAATACCCACCCCACGCACGCCCCAAATACCCACCCCACCCCAAATACCCACCCCACGCACGCCCCAAATACCCACCCCACCCCAAATACCCACCCCACGCACGCCCCAAATACCCACCCCACCCCAAATACCCACCCCACGCACGCCCCAAATACCCACCCCACCCCAAATACCCACCCCACGCACGCCCCAAATACCCACCCCACGCACGCCCCAAATACCCACCCCACGCACGCCCCAAATACCCACCCCACGCACGCCCCAAATACCCACCCCACGCACGCCCCAAATACCCACCCCACGCACGCCCCAAATACCCACCCCACGCACGCCCCAAATACCCACCCCACGCACGCCCCAAATACCCACCCCACGCACGCCCCAAATACCCACCCCACGCACGCCCCAAATACCCACCCCACGCACGCCCCAAATACCCACCCCACGCACGCCCCAAATACCCACCCCACGCACGCCCCAAATACCCACCCCACGCACGCCCCAAATACCCACCCCACGCACGCCCCAAATACCCACCCCACCCCAAATACCCACCCCACGCACGCCCCAAATACCCACCCCACCCCAAATACCCACCCCACGCACGCCCCAAATACCCACCCCACCCAATACCCACCCCACCCCAAATACCCACCCCACGCACGCCCCAAATACCCACCCCACCCCAAATACCCACCCCACGCACGCCCCAAATACCCACCCCACCCCAAATACCCACCCCACGCACGCCCCAAATACCCACCCCACCCCAAATACCCACCCCACGCACGCCCCAAATACCCACCCCACCCCAAATACCCACCCCACGCACGCCCCAAATACCCACCCCACCCCAAATACCCACCCCACGCACGCCCCAAATACCCACCCCACGCACGCCCCAAATACCCACCCCACGCACGCCCCAAATACCCACCCCACGCACGCCCCAAATACCCACCCCACGCACGCCCCAAATACCCACCCCACGCACGCCCCAAATACCCACCCCACGCACGCCCCAAATACCCACCCCACGCACGCCCCAAATACCCACCCCACGCACGCCCCAAATACCCACCCCACGCACGCCCCAAATACCCACCCACGCACGCCCCAAATACCCACCCCACGCACGCCCCAAATACCCACCCCACCCCAAATACCCACCCCACGCACGCCCCAAATACCCACCCCACCCCAAATACCCACCCCACGCACGCCCCAAATACCCACCCCACCCCAAATACCCACCCCACGCACGCCCCAAATACCCACCCCACCCCAAATACCCACCCCACGCACGCCCCAAATACCCACCCCACCCCAAATACCCACCCCACGCACGCCCCAAATACCCACCCCACCCCAAATACCCACCCCACGCACGCCCCAAATACCCACCCCACGCACGCCCCAAATACCCACCCCACGCACGCCCCAAATACCCACCCCACGCACGCCCCAAATACCCACCCCACGCACGCTCCAAATACCCACCCCACGCACGCTCCAAATACCCACCCCACGCACGCTCCAAATACCCACCCCACGCACGCTCCAAATACCCACCCCACGCACGTCCCAAATACCCACCCCACGCACGCCCCAAATACCCACCCCACGCACGCCCCAAATACCCACCCCACGCACGCCCCAAATCCAAATACCCACCCCACGCACGCCCCAAATACCCACCCCACGCACGCCCCAAATACCCACCCCACGCACGCCCCAAATACCCACCCCACGCACGCCCCAAATACCCACCCCACGCACGCCCCAAATACCCACCCCACGCACGCCCCAAATACCCACCCAACGCACGCCCAAATACCCACCCCACGCACGCCCCAAATACCCACCCCACGCACGCCCCAAATACCCACCCCACGCACGCCCCAAATACCCACCCCACGCATGCCCCAAATACCCACCCCACGCACGCCCCAAATACCCACCCCACGCACGCCCCACGCACGCCCCAAATACCCACCCCACGCACGCCCCAAATACCCACCCCACGCACGCCCCAAATACCCACCCCACGCACGCTCCAAATACCCACCCCACGCACGCTCCAAATACCCACCAAATACCCACCCCACGCACGCTCCAAATACCCACCCCACGCACGCTCCAAATACCCACCCCACGCACGCTCCAAATACCCACCCCATGCACGCTCCAAATACCCACCCCACGCACGCTCCAAATACCCACCCCACGCACGCTCCAAATACCCACCCCACGCACGCTCCAAATACCCACCCCACGCACGCTCCAAATACCCACCCCACGCACGCTCCAAATACCCACCCCACGCACGCCCCAAATACCCACCCCACGCACGCTCCAAATACCCACCCCACGCACGCTCCAAATACCCACCCCACGCACGCTCCAAATACCCACCCCACGCACGCTCCAAATACCCACCCCACGCACGCTCCAAATACCCACCCCACGCACGCCCCAAATACCCACCCCACGCACGCCCCAAATACCCACCCCACGCACGCCCCAAATACCCACCCCACGCACGCCCCAAATACCCACCCCACGCACGCCCCCCACGCACGCCCCAAATACCCACCCCACGCACGCCCCAAATACCCACCCCACGCACGCCCCAAATACCCACCCCACGCACGCTCCAAATACCCACCCCACGCACGCCCCAAATACCCACCCCACGCACGCTCCAAATACCCACCCCACGCACGCCCCAAATACCCACCCCACGCACGCCCCAAATACCCACCCCACGCACGCCCCAAATACCCACCCCACGCACGCCCCAAATACCCACCCCACGCACGCCCCAAATACCCACCCCACCCCACGCACGCCCCAAATACCCACCCCACGCACGCCCCAAATACCCACCCCACGCACGCTCCAGATACCCACCCCACGCACGCCCCAAATACCCATCCCACGCACGCTCCAAATACCCACCCCACGCACGCCCCAAATACCCACCCCACGCACGCCCCAAATACCCACCCCACGCACGCCCCAAATACCCACCCCACGCACGCCCCAAATACCCACCCCACGCACGCCCCAAATACCCACCCCACGCACGCCCCAAATACCCACCCCACGCACGCCCCAAATACCCACCCCACGCACGCCCCAAATACCCACCCCACGCACGCCCCAAATACCCACCCCACGCACGCCCCAAATACCCACCCCACCCCACGCACGCCCCAAATACCCACCCCAAGCACGCCCCAAATACCCACCCCACGCACGCTCCAAATACCCACCCCACGCACGCCCCAAATACCCACCCCACGCACGCTCCAGATACCCACCCCACGCACGCCCCAAATACCCACCCCACGCACGCCCCAAATACCCACCCCACGCACGCCCCAAATACCCACCCCACGCACGCCCCAAATACCCACCCCACGCACGCACCAAATACCCACCCCACGCACGCTCCAAATACCCACCCCACGCACGCTCCAAATACCCACCCCACGCACGCTCCAAATACCCACCCCACGCACGCTCCAAATACCCACCCCACGCACGCTCCAAATACCCACCCCACGCACGCTCCAAATACCCACCCCACGCACGCTCCAAATACCCACCCCACGCACGCTCCAAATACCCACCCCACGCACGCTCCAAATACCCACCCCACGCACGCTCCAAATACCCACCCCACGCACGCTCCAAATACCCACCCCACGCACGCCCCAAATACCCACCCCACGCACGCCCCAAATACCCAACCCACGCACGCCCCAAGTACCCACCCCACGCACGCCCCAAATACCCACCCCACGCACGCCCCCCACGCACGCCCCAAATACCCACCCCACGCACGCCCCAAATACCCACCCCACGCACGCCCCAAATACCCACCCCACGCACGCTCCAAATACCCACCCCACGCACGCCCCAAATACCCACCCCACGCACGCTCCAAATACCCACCCCACGCACGCCCCAAATACCCACCCCACGCACGCCCCAAATACCCACCCCACGCACGCCCCAAATACCCACCCCACGCACGCCCCAAATACCCACCCCACGCACGCCCCAAATACCCACCCCACCCCACGCACGCCCCAAATACCCACCCCACGCACGCCCCAAATACCCACCCCACGCACGCCCCAAATACCCACCCCACGCACGCTCCAAATACCCACCCCACGCACGCCCCAAATACCCACCCCACGCACGCTCCAAATACCCACCCCACGCACGCCCCAAATACCCACCCCACGCACGCCCCAAATACCCACCCCACGCACGCCCCAAATACCCACCCCACGCACGCTCCAAATACCCACCCCACGCACGCCCCAAATACCCACCCCACGCACGCCCCAGATACCCACCCCACACACGCCCCAGATACCCACCCCACGCACGCCCCAGATACCCACCCCACGCACGCCCCAGATACCCACCCCACGCACGCCCCAAATACCCACCCCACGCACGCCCCAAATACCCACCCCACGCACGCCCCAAATACCCACCCCACGCACGCCCCAAATACCCACCCCACGCACGCCCCAAATACCCACCCCACGCACGCCCCAAATACCCACCCCACGCACGCCCCAAATACCCACCCCACGCACGCTCCAAATACCCACCCCACGCACGCTCCAAATACCCACCCCACGCACGCTCCAAATACCCACCCCACGCACGCTCCAAATACCCACCCCACGCACGCTCCAAATACCCACCCCACGCACGCTCCAAATACCCACCCCACGCACGCTCCAAATACCCACCCCACGCACGCTCCAAATACCCACCCCACGCACGCTCCAAATACCCACCCCACGCACGCCCCAAATACCCACCCCACGCACGCCCCAAATACCCACCCCACGCACGCCCCAAATACCCACCCCACGCACGCCCCAAATACCCACCCCACGCACGCCCCAAAACCAAATACCCACCCCACGCACGCCCCAAATACCCACCCCACGCACGCCCCAAATACCCACCCCACGCACGCCCCAAATACCCACCCCACGCACGCCCCAAATACCCACCCCACGCACGCCCCAAATACCCACCCCACGCACGCCCCAAATACCCACCCCACGCACGCCCCAAATACCCACCCCACGCACGCCCCAAATACCCACCCCACGCACGCCCCAAATACCCACCCCACGCACGCCCCAAATACCCACCCCACGCACGCCCCAAATACCCACCCCACGCACGCCCCAAATACCCACCCCACCCCAAATACCCACCCCACGCACGCCCCAAATACCCACCCCACCCCAAATACCCACCCCACGCACGCCCCAAATACCCACCCCACCCCAAATACCCACCCCACGCACGCCCCAAATACCCAAACCACCCCAAATACCCACCCCACGCACGCCCCAAATACCCACCCCACCCCAAATACCCACCCCACGCACGCCCCAAATACCCAACCCACCCCAAATACCCACCCCACGCACGCCCCAAATACCCACCCCACCCCAAATACCCACCCCACGCACGCCCCAAATACCCACCCCACCCCAAATACCCACCCCACGCACGCCCCAAATACCCACCCCACCCCAAATACCCACCCCACGCACGCCCCAAATACCCACCCCACCCCAAATACCCACCCCACGCACGCCCCAAATACCCACCCCACCCCAAATACCCACCCCACGCACGCCCCAAATACCCACCCCACCCCAAATACCCACCCCACGCACGCCCCAAATACCCACCCCACCCCAAATACCCACCCCACGCACGCCCCAAATACCCACCCCACCCCAAATACCCACCCCACGCACGCCCCAAATACCCACCCCACCCCAAATACGCACCCCACGCACGCCCCAAATACCCACCCCACCCCAAATACCCACCCCACGCACGCCCCAAATACCCACCCCACCCCAAATACCCACCCCACGCACGCCCCAAATACCCACCCCACCCCAAATACCCACCCCACGCACGCCCCAAATACCCACCCCACCCCAAATACCCACCCCACGCACGCCCCAAATACCCACCCCACCCCAAATACCCACCCCACGCACGCCCCAAATACCCACCCCACCCCAAATACCCACCCCACGCACGCCCCAAATACCCACCCCACCCCAAATACCCACCCCACGCACGCCCCAAATACCCACCCCACCCCAAATACCCACCCCACGCACGCCCCAAATACCCACCCCACCCAAATACCCACCCCACGCACGCCCCAAATACCCACCCCACCCCAAATACCCACCCCACGCACGCCCCAAATACCCACCCCACCCCAAATACCCACCCCACGCACGCCCCACCCCACCCCAAATACCCACCCCACGCACGCCCCAAATACCCACCCCACCCCAAATACCCACCCCACGCACGCCCCAAATACCCACCCCACCCCAAATACCCACCCCACGCACGCCCCAAATACCCACCCCACCCCAAATACCCACCCCACGCACGCCCCAAATACCCACCCCACCCCAAATACCCACCCCACGCACGCCCCAAATACCCACCCCACCCCAAATACCCACCCCACGCACGCCCCAAATACCCACCCCACCCCAAATACCCACCCCACGCACGCCCCAAATACCCACCCCACGCACGCCCCAAATACCCACCCCACGCACGCCCCAAATACCCACCCCACCCCAAATACCCACCCCACGCACGCCCCAAATACCCACCCCACCCCAAATACCCACCCCACGCACGCCCCAAATACCCACCCCACCCCAAATACCCACCCCACGCACGCCCCAAATACCCACCCCACCCCAAATACCCACCCCACGCACGCCCCAAATACCCACCCCACGCACGCCCCAAATAACCACCCCACCCCAAATACCCACCCCACGCACGCCCCAAATACCCACCCCACGCCCCAAATACCCACCCCACGCACTCCCCAAATACCCACCCCACCCCAAATACCCACCCCACGCACGCCCCAAATACCCACCCCACCCCAAATACCCACCCCACGCACGCCCCAAATACCCACCCCACGCACGCCCCAAATACCCACCCCACGCACGCCCCAAATACCCACCCCACGCACGCCCCAAATACCCACCCCGCCCCAAATACCCACCCCACGCACGCCCCAAATACCCACCCCACGCACGCCCCAAATACCCACCCCACGCACGCCCCAAATACCCACCCCACCCCAAATACCCACCCCACGCACGCCCCAAATACCCACCCCACCCCAAATACCCACCCCACGCACGCCCCAAATTCCCACCCCACCCCAAATACCCACCCCACGCACGCCCCAAATACCCACCCCACCCCAAATACCCACCCCAAGCACGCCCCAAATACCCACCCCACCCCAAATACCCACCCCACGCACGCCCCAAATACCCACCCCACCCCAAATACCCACCCCACGCACGCCCCAAATACCCACCCCACCCCAAATACCCACCCCACGCACGCCCCAAATACCCACCCCACCCCAAATACCTACCCCACGCACGCCCCAAATACCCACCCCACCCCAAATACCCACCCCACGCACGCCCCAAATACCCACCCCACCCCAAATACCCACCCCACGCACGCCCCAAATACCCACCCCACCCCAAATACCCACCCCACGCACGCCCCAAATACCCACCCCACCCCAAATACCCACCCCACGCACGCCCCAAATACCCACCCCACCCCAAATACCCACCCCACGCACGCCCCAAATACCCACCCCACCCCAAATACCCACCCCACGCACGCCCCAAATACCCACCCCACCCCAAATACCCACCCCACGAACGCCCCAAATACCCACCCCACGCACGCCCCAAATACCCACCCCACGCACGCCCCAAATACCCACCCCACGCACGCCCCAAATACCCACCCCACGCACGCCCCAAATACCCACCCCACGCACGCCCCAAATACCCACCCCACGCACGCCCCAAATACCCACCCCACGCACGCCCCAAATACCCACCCCACGCACGCCCCAAATACCCACCCCACCCCAAATACCCACCCCACGCACGCCCCAAATACCCACCCCACCCCAAATACCCACCCCACGCACGCCCCAAATACCCACCCCACCCCAAATACCCACCCCACGCACGCCCCAAATACCCACCCCACCCCAAATACCCACCCCACGCACGCCCCAAATACCCACCCCACCCCAAATACCCACCCCACGCACGCCCCAAATACCCACCCCACCCCAAATACCCACCCCACGCACGCCCCAAATACCCACCCCACGCACGCCCCAAATACCCACCCCACGCACGCCCCAAATACCCACCCCACGCACGCCCCAAATACCCACCCCACGCACGCCCCAAATACCCACCCCACGCACGCCCCAAATACCCACCCCACCCCAAATACCCACCCCACGCACGCCCCAAATACCCACCCCACCCCAAATACCCACCCCACGCACGCCCCAAATACCCACCCCACCCCAAATACCCACCCCACGCACGCCCCAAATACCCACCCCACCCCAAATACCCACCCCAAGCACGCCCCAAATACCCACCCCACCCCAAATACCCACCCCACGCACGCCCCAAATACCCACCCCACCCCAAATACCCACCCCACGCACGCCCCAAATACCCACCCCACCCCACGCACGCCCCAAATACCCACCCCACCCCAAATACCCACCCCACGCACGCCCCAAATACCCACCCCACCCCAAATACCCACCCCACGCACGCCCCAAATACCCACCCCACCCCAAATACCCACCCCACGCACGCCCCAAATACCCACCCCACCCCAAATACCCACCCCACGCACGCCCCAAATACCCACCCCACCCCAAATACCCACCCCACGCACGCCCCAAATACCCACCTCACCCCAAATACCCACCCCACGCACGCCCCAAATACCCACCCCACCCCAAATACCCACCCCACGCACGCCCCAAATACCCACCCCACCCCAAATACCCACCCCACGAACGCCCCAAATACCCACCCCACGCACGCCCCAAATACCCACCCCACGCACGCCCCAAATACCCACCCCACGCACGCCCCAAATACCCACCCCACGCACGCCCCAAATACCCACCCCACGCACGCCCCAAATACCCACCCCACGCACGCCCCAAATACCCACCCCACGCACGCCCCAAATACCCACCCCACCCCAAATACCCACCCCACGCACGCCCCAAATACCCACCCCACCCCAAATACCCACCCCACGCACGCCCCAAATACCCACCCCACCTCAAATACCAACCCCACGCACGCCCCAAATACCCACCCCACCCCAAATACCCACCCCACGCACGCCCCAAATACCCACCCCACCCCAAATACCCACCCCACGCACGCCCCAAATACCCACCCCACCCCAAATACCCACCCCACGCACGCCCCAAATACCCACCCCACCCCAAATACCCACCCCACACCAAATACCCACCCCACCCCAAATACCCACCCCAGGCACGCCCCAAATACCCACCCCACCCCAAATACCCACCCCACGCACGCCCCAAATACCCACCCCACCCCAAATACCCACCCCACGCACGCCCCAAATACCCACCCCACGCACGCCCCAAATACCCACCCCACGCACGCCCCAAATACCCACCCCACGCACGCCCCAAATACCCACCCCACGCACGCCCCAAATACCCACCCCACGCACGCCCCAAATACCCACCCCACGCACGCCCCAAATACCCACCCCACCCCAAATACCCACCCCACGCACGCCCCAAATACCCACCCCACCCCAAATACCCACCCCACGCACGCCCCAAATACCCACCCCACCCCAAATACCCACCCCACGCACGCCCCAAATACCCACCCCACCCCAAATACCCACCCCACGCACGCCCCAAATACCCACCCCACCCCAAATACCCACCCCACGCACGCCCCAAATACCCACCCCACCCCAAATACCCACCCCACGCACGCCCCAAATACCCACCCCACCCCAAATACCCACCCCACGCACGCCCCAAATACCCACCCCACCCCAAATACCCACCCCACGCACGCCCCAAATACCCACCCCACCCCAAATACCCACCCCACGCACGCCCCAAATACCCACCCCACCCCAAATACCCACCCCACGCACGCCCCAAATACCCACCCCACCCCAAATACCCACCCCACGCACGCCCCAAATACCCACCCCACCCCAAATACCCACCCCACGCACGCCCCAAATACCCACCCCACCCCAAATACCCACCCCACGCACGCCCCAAATACCCACCCCACCCCAAATACCCACCCCACGCACGCCCCAAATACCCACCCCACCCCAAATACCCACCCCACGCACGCCCCAAATACCCACCCCACCCCAAATACCCACCCCACGCACGCCCCAAATACCCACCCCACCCCAAATACCCACCCCACGCACGCCCCAAATACCCACCCCACCCCAAATACCCACCCCACGCACGCCCCAAATACCCACCCCACCCCAAATACCCACCCACGCACGCCCCAAATACCCATCCCACCCCAAATACCCACCCCACGCACGCCCCAAATACCCACCCCACCCCAAATACCCACCCCACGCACGCCCCAAATACCCACCCCACCCCAAATACCCACCCCACGCACGCCCCAAATACCCACCCCACCCCAAATACCCACCCCACGCACGCCCCAAATACCCACCCCACCCCAAATACCCACCCCACGCACGCCCCAAATACCCACCCCACCCCAAATACCCACCCCACGCACGCCCCAAATACCCACCCCACGCACGCCCCAAATACCCACCCCACGCACGCCCCAAATACCCACCCCACGCACGCCCCAAATACCCACCCCACGCACGCCCCAAATACCCACCCCACGCACGCCCCAAATACCCACCCCACGCACGCCCCAAATACCCACCCCACGCACGCCCCAAATACCCACCCCACGCACGCCCCAAATACCCACCCCACGCACGCCCCAAATACCCACCCCACGCACGCCCCAAATACCCACCCCACGCACGCCCCAAATACCCACCCCACCCCAAATACCCACCCCACGCACGCCCCAAATACCCACCCCACCCCAAATACCCACCCCACGCACGCCCCAAATACCCACCCCACCCAATACCCACCCCACCCCAAATACCCACCCCACGCACGCCCCAAATACCCACCCCACCCCAAATACCCACCCCACGCACGCCCCAAATACCCACCCCACCCCAAATACCCACCCCACGCACGCCCCAAATACCCACCCCACCCCAAATACCCACCCCACGCACGCCCCAAATACCCACCCCACCCCAAATACCCACCCCACGCACGCCCCAAATACCCACCCCACCCCAAATACCCACCCCACGCACGCCCCAAATACCCACCCCACGCACGCCCCAAATACCCACCCCACGCACGCCCCAAATACCCACCCCACGCACGCCCCAAATACCCACCCCACGCACGCCCCAAATACCCACCCCACGCACGCCCCAAATACCCACCCCACGCACGCCCCAAATACCCACCCCACGCACGCCCCAAATACCCACCCCACGCACGCCCCAAATACCCACCCCACGCACGCCCCAAATACCCACCCCACGCACGCCCCAAATACCCACCCCACGCACGCCCCAAATACCCACCCCACCCCAAATACCCACCCCACGCACGCCCCAAATACCCACCCCACCCCAAATACCCACCCCACGCACGCCCCAAATACCCACCCCACCCCAAATACCCACCCCACGCACGCCCCAAATACCCACCCCACCCCAAATACCCACCCCACGCACGCCCCAAATACCCACCCCATCCCAAATACCCACCCCACACACGCCCCAAATACCCACCCCACGCACGCCCCAAATACCCACCCCACGCACGCCCCAAATACCCACCCCACGCACGCCCCAAATACCCACCCCACGCACGCCCCAAATACCCACCCCACGCACGCCCCAAATACCCACCCCACGCACGCCCCAAATACCCACCCCACGCACGCCCCAAATACCCACCCCACGCACGCCCCAAATACCCACCCCACGCACGCCCCAAATACCCACCCCACCCCAAATACCCACCCCACCCCAAATACCCACCCCACGCACGCCCCAAATACCCACCCCACCCCAAATACCCACCCCACGCACGCCCCAAATACCCACCCCACCCCAAATACCCACCCCATGCACGCCCCAAATACCCACCCCACCCCAAATACCCACCCCACGCACGCCCCAAATACCCACCCCACCCCAAATACCCACCCCACGCACGCCCCAAATACCCACCCCACCCCAAATACCCACCCCACGCACGCCCCAAATACCCACCCCACCCCAAATACCCACCCCACGCACGCCCCAAATACCCACCCCATCCCAAATACCCACCCCACGCACGCCCCAAATACCCACCCCACCCCAAATACCCACCCCACGCAGGCCCCAAATACCCACCCCACCCCAAATACCCACCCCACGCACGCCCCAAATACCCACCCCACCCCAAATACCCACCCCACGCACGCCCCAAATACCCACCCCACCCCAAATACCCACCCCACGCACGCCCCAAATACCCACCCCACCCCAAATACCCACCCCACGCACGCCCCAATACCCACCCCACCCCAAATACCCACCCCACGCACGCCCCAAATACCCACCCCACCCCAAATACCCACCCCACGCACGCCCCAAATACCCACCCCACCCCAAATACCCACCCCACGCACGCCCCAAATACCCACCCCACCCCAAATACCCACCCCACGCACGCTCCAAATACCCACCCCACGCACGCTCCAAATACCCACCAAATACCCACCCCACGCACGCTCCAAATACCCACCCCACGCACGCTCCAAATACCCACCCCACGCACGCTCCAAATACCCACCCCACGCACGCTCCAAATACCCACCCCACGCACGCTCCAAATACCCACCCCACGCACGCTCCAAATACCCACCCCACGCACGCCCCAAATACCCACCCCACGCACGCCCCAAATACCCACCCCACGCACGCCCCAAATACCCACCCCACGCACGCCCCAAATACCCACCCCACCCCAAATACCCACCCCACGCACGCCCCAAATACCCACCCCACCCCAAATACCCACCCCACGCACGCCCCAAATACCCACCCCACCCCAAATACCCACCCCACGCACGCCCCAAATACCCACCCCACGCACGCCCCAAATACCCACCCCACGCACGCCCCAAATACCCACCCCACGCACGCCCCAAATACCCACCCCACGCACGCCCCAAATACCCACCCCACGCACGCCCCAAATACCCACCCCACGCACGCCCCAAATACCCACCCCACGCACGCCCCAAATACCCACCCCACGCACGCCCCAAATACCCACCCCACGCACGCCCCAAATACCCACCCCAAGCACGCCCCAAATACCCACCCCACGCACGCCCCAAATACCCACCCCACCCCAAATACCCACCCCACGCACGCCCCAAATACCCACCCCACCCCAAATACCCACCCCACGCACGCACCAAATACCCACCCCACGCACGCCCCAAATACCCACCCCACGCACGCCCCAAATACCCACCCCACGCACGCCCCAAATACCCACCCCACGCACGCCCCAAATACCCACCCCACGCACGCCACAAATACCCACCCCACGCACGCCCCAAATACCCACCCCACGCACGCCCCAAATACCCACCCCACGCACGCCCCAAATACCCACCCCACGCACGCCCCAAATACCCACCCCACGCACGCCCCAAATACCCACCCCACGCACGCCCCAAATACCCACCCCACGCACGCCCCAAATACCCACCCCACGCACGCCCCAAATACCCACCCCACGCACGCCCCAAATACCCACCCCACGCACGCCCCAAATACCCACCCCACGCACGCCCCAAATACCCACCCCACGCACGCCCCAAATACCCACCCCACGCACGCCCCAAATACCCACCCCACGCACGCCCCAAATACCCACCCCACGCACGCCCCAAATACCCACCCTACCCCAAATACCCACCCCACGCACGCCCCAAATACCCACCCCACCCCAAATACCCACCGAACGCACGCCCCAAATACCCACCCCACCCCAAATACCCACCCCACGCACGCCCCAAATACCCACCCCACCCCAAATACCCACCCCACGCACGCCCCAAATACCCACCCCACCCCAAATACCCACCCCACGCACGCCCCAAATACCCACCCCACCCCAAATACCCACCCCACGCACGCCCCAAATACCCACCCCACCCCAAATACCCACCCCACGCACGCCCCAAATACCCACCCCACCCCAAATACCCACCCCACGCACGCCCCAAATACCCACCCCACCCCAAATACCCACCCCACGCACGCCCCAAATACCCACCCCACCCCAAATACCCACCCCACGCACGCCCCAAATACCCACCCCACCCCAAATACCCACCCCTCGCACGCCCCAAATACCCACCCCACCCCAAATACCCACCCCACGCACGCCCCAAATACCCAACCCACGCACGCCCCAAATACCCACCCCACGCACGCTCCAAATACCCACCCCACGCACGCTCCAAATACCCACCCCACGCACGCCCCAAATACCCACCCCACGCACGCCCCAAATACCCACCCCACGCACGCCCCAAATACCCACCCCACGCACGCCCCAAATACCCACCCCACGCACGCCCCAAATACCCACCCCACGCACGCCCCAAATACCCACCCCACGCACGCCCCAAATACCCACCCCACGCACGCCCCAAATACCCACCCCACGCACGCCCCAAATACCCACCTCACGCACGCCCCAAATACCCACCCCACGCACGCCCCAAATACCCACCCCACGCACGCCCCAAATACCCACCCCACGCACGCCCCAAATACCCACCCCACGCACGCCCCAAATACCCACCCCACGCACGCCCCAAATACCCACCCCACGCACGCCCCAAATACCCACCCCACGCACGCCCCACGCACGCCCCAAATACCCAACCCACGCACGCCCCAAATACCCACCCCACGCACGCCCCAAATACCCACCCCACGCACGCTCCAAATACCCACCCCACGCACGCTCCAAATACCCACCAAATACCCACCCCACGCACGCTCCAAATACCCACCCCACGCACGCTCCAAATACCCACCCCACGCACGCTCCAAATACCCACCCCACGCACGCTCCAAATACCCACCCCACGCACGCTCCAAATACCCACCCCACGCACGCTCCAAATACCCACCCCACGCACGCTCCAAATACCCACCCCACGCACGCCCCAAATACCCACCCCACGCACGCCCCAAATACCCACCCCACGCACGCCCCAAATACCCACCCCACGCACGCCCCAAATACCCACCCCACCCCAAATACCCACCCCACGCACGCCCCAAATACCCACCCCACCCCAAATACCCACCCCACGCACGCCCCAAATACCCACCCCACCCCAAATACCCACCCCACGCACGCCCCAAATACCCACCCCACGCACGCCCCAAATACCCACCCCACGCACGCCCCAAATACCCACCCCACGCACGCCCCAAATACCCACCCCACCCCAAATACCCACCCCACGCACGCCCCAAATACCCACCCCACGCACGCCCCAAATACCCACCCCACGCACGCCCCAAATACCCACCCCACGCACGCCCCAAATACCCACCCCACGCACGCCCCAAATACCCACCCCACGCACGCCCCAAATACCCACCCCACCCCAAATACCCACCCCACCCCAAATACCCACCCCACGCACGCCCCAAATACCCACCCCACCCCAAATACCCACCCCACGCACGCCCCAAATACCCACCCCACCCCAAATACCCACCCCATGCACGCCCCAAATACCCACCCCACCCCAAATACCCACCCCACGCACGCCCCAAATACCCACCCCACCCCAAATACCCACCCCACGCACGCCCCAAATACCCACCCCACCCCAAATACCCACCCCACGCACGCCCCAAATACCCACCCCACCCCAAATACCCACCCCACGCACGCCCCAAATACCCACCCCATCCCAAATACCCACCCCACGCACGCCCCAAATACCCACCCCACCCCAAATACCCACCCCACGCAGGCCCCAAATACCCACCCCACCCCAAATACCCACCCCACGCACGCCCCAAATACCCACCCCACCCCAAATACCCACCCCACGCACGCCCCAAATACCCACCCCACCCCAAATACCCACCCCACGCACGCCCCAAATACCCACCCCACCCCAAATACCCACCCCACGCACGCCCCAATACCCACCCCACCCCAAATACCCACCCCACGCACGCCCCAAATACCCACCCCACCCCAAATACCCACCCCACGCACGCCCCAAATACCCACCCCACCCCAAATACCCACCCCACGCACGCCCCAAATACCCACCCCACCCCAAATACCCACCCCACGCACGCTCCAAATACCCACCCCACGCACGCTCCAAATACCCACCAAATACCCACCCCACGCACGCTCCAAATACCCACCCCACGCACGCTCCAAATACCCACCCCACGCACGCTCCAAATACCCACCCCACGCACGCTCCAAATACCCACCCCACGCACGCTCCAAATACCCACCCCACGCACGCTCCAAATACCCACCCCACGCACGCCCCAAATACCCACCCCACGCACGCCGAAAATACCCACCCCACGCACGCCCCAAATACCCACCCCACGCACGCCCCAAATACCCACCCCACCCCAAATACCCACCCCACGCACGCCCCAAATACCCACCCCACCCCAAATACCCACCCCACGCACGCCCCAAATACCCACCCCACCCCAAATACCCACCCCACGCACGCCCCAAATACCCACCCCACGCACGCCCCAAATACCCACCCCACGCACGCCCCAAATACCCACCCCACGCACGCCCCAAATACCCACCCCACGCACGCCCCAAATACCCACCCCACGCACGCCCCAAATACCCACCCCACGCACGCCCCAAATACCCACCCCACGCACGCCCCAAATACCCACCCCACGCACGCCCCAAATACCCACCCCACGCACGCCCCAAATACCCACCCCAAGCACGCCCCAAATACCCACCCCACGCACGCCCCAAATACCCACCCCACCCCAAATACCCACCCCACGCACGCCCCAAATACCCACCCCACCCCAAATACCCACCCCACGCACGCACCAAATACCCACCCCACGCACGCCCCAAATACCCACCCCACGCACGCCCCAAATACCCACCCCACGCACGCCCCAAATACCCACCCCACGCACGCCCCAAATACCCACCCCACGCACGCCACAAATACCCACCCCACGCACGCCCCAAATACCCACCCCACGCACGCCCCAAATACCCACCCCACGCACGCCCCAAATACCCACCCCACGCACGCCCCAAATACCCACCCCACGCACGCCCCAAATACCCACCCCACGCACGCCCCAAATACCCACCCCACGCACGCCCCAAATACCCACCCCACGCACGCCCCAAATACCCACCCCACGCACGCCCCAAATACCCACCCCACGCACGCCCCAAATACCCACCCCACGCACGCCCCAAATACCCACCCCACGCACGCCCCAAATACCCACCCCACGCACGCCCCAAATACCCACCCCACGCACGCCCCAAATACCCACCCCACGCACGCCCCAAATACCCACCCTACCCCAAATACCCACCCCACGCACGCCCCAAATACCCACCCCACCCCAAATACCCACCGAACGCACGCCCCAAATACCCACCCCACCCCAAATACCCACCCCACGCACGCCCCAAATACCCACCCCACCCCAAATACCCACCCCACGCACGCCCCAAATACCCACCCCACCCCAAATACCCACCCCACGCACGCCCCAAATACCCACCCCACCCCAAATACCCACCCCACGCACGCCCCAAATACCCACCCCACCCCAAATACCCACCCCACGCACGCCCCAAATACCCACCCCACCCCAAATACCCACCCCACGCACGCCCCAAATACCCACCCCACCCCAAATACCCACCCCACGCACGCCCCAAATACCCACCCCACCCCAAATACCCACCCCACGCACGCCCCAAATACCCACCCCACCCCAAATACCCACCCCTCGCACGCCCCAAATACCCACCCCACCCCAAATACCCACCCCACGCACGCCCCAAATACCCAACCCACGCACGCCCCAAATACCCACCCCACGCACGCTCCAAATACCCACCCCACGCACGCTCCAAATACCCACCCCACGCACGCCCCAAATACCCACCCCACGCACGCCCCAAATACCCACCCCACGCACGCCCCAAATACCCACCCCACGCACGCCCCAAATACCCACCCCACGCACGCCCCAAATACCCACCCCACGCACGCCCCAAATACCCACCCCACGCACGCCCCAAATACCCACCCCACGCACGCCCCAAATACCCACCCCACGCACGCCCCAAATACCCACCTCACGCACGCCCCAAATACCCACCCCACGCACGCCCCAAATACCCACCCCACGCACGCCCCAAATACCCACCCCACGCACGCCCCAAATACCCACCCCACGCACGCCCCAAATACCCACCCCACGCACGCCCCAAATACCCACCCCACGCACGCCCCAAATACCCACCCCACGCACGCCCCACGCACGCCCCAAATACCCAACCCACGCACGCCCCAAATACCCACCCCACGCACGCCCCAAATACCCACCCCACGCACGCTCCAAATACCCACCCCACGCACGCTCCAAATACCCACCAAATACCCACCCCACGCACGCTCCAAATACCCACCCCACGCACGCTCCAAATACCCACCCCACGCACGCTCCAAATACCCACCCCACGCACGCTCCAAATACCCACCCCACGCACGCTCCAAATACCCACCCCACGCACGCTCCAAATACCCACCCCACGCACGCTCCAAATACCCACCCCACGCACGCCCCAAATACCCACCCCACGCACGCCCCAAATACCCACCCCACGCACGCCCCAAATACCCACCCCACGCACGCCCCAAATACCCACCCCACCCCAAATACCCACCCCACGCACGCCCCAAATACCCACCCCACCCCAAATACCCACCCCACGCACGCCCCAAATACCCACCCCACCCCAAATACCCACCCCACGCACGCCCCAAATACCCACCCCACGCACGCCCCAAATACCCACCCCACGCACGCCCCAAATACCCACCCCACGCACGCCCCAAATACCCACCCCACGCACGCCCCAAATACCCACCCCACGCACGCCCCAAATACCCACCCCACGCACGCCCCAAATACCCACCCCACGCACGCCCCAAATACCCACCCCACGCACGCCCCAAATACCCACCCCACGCACGCCCCAAATACCCACCCCACGCACGCCCCAAATACCCACCCCACGCACGCCCCAAATACCCACCCCACGCACGCCCCAAATACCCACCCCACGCACGCCCCAAATACCCACCCCACGCACGCCCCAAATACCCACCCCACCCAAATACCCACCCCACGCACGCCCCAAATACCCACCCCACCCCAAATACCCACCCCACGCACGCCCCAAATACCCACCCCACCCCAAATACCCACCCCACGCACGCCCCAAATACCCACCCCACGCACGCCCCAAATACCCACCCCACCCCAAATACCCACCCCACGCACGCCCCAAATACCCACCCCACCCCAAATACCCACCCCACGCACGCCCCAAATATCCACCCCACCCCAAATACCCACCCCACGCACGCCCCAAATACCCACCCCACCCCAAATACCCACCCCACGCACGCCCCAAATACCCACCCCACCCCAAATACCCACCCCACGCACGCCCCAAATACCCACCCCACCCCAAATACCCACCCCACGCACGCCCCAAATACCCACCCCACGCACGCCCCAAATACCCACCCCACGCACGCCCCAAATACCCACCCCACGCACGCCCCAAATACCCACCCCACCCCAAATACCCACCCCACGCACGCCCCAAATACCCACCCCACCCCAAATACCCACCCCGCGCACGCCCCAAATACCCACCCCACCCCAAATACCCACCCCACGCACGCCCCAAATACCCACCCCACCCCAAATACCCACCCCACGCACGCCCCAAATACCCACCCCACGCACGCCCCAAATAACCACCCCACCCCAAATACCCACCCCACGCACGCCCCAAATACCCACCCCACCCCAAATACCCACCCCACGCACTCCCCAAATACCCACTCCACCCCAAATACCCACCCCACGCACGCCCCAAATACCCACCCCACCCCAAATACCCACCCCACGCACGCCCCAAATACCCAACCCACGCACGCCCCAAATACCCACCCCACGCACGCCCCAAATACCCACCCCACGCACGCCCCAAATACCCACCCCACGCACGCCCCAAATACCCACCCCACGCACGCCCCAAATACCCACCCCACGCACGCCCCAAATACCCACCCCACCCCAAATACCCACCCCAAGCACGCCCCAAATACCCACCCCACCCCAAATACCCACCCCACGCACGCCCCAAATACCCACCCCACCCCAAATACCCACCCCACGCACGCCCCAAATACCCACCCCACCCCAAATACCCACCCCAAGCACGCCCCAAATACCCACCCCACCCCAAATACCCACCCCACGCACGCCCCAAATACCCACCCCACCCCAAATACCCACCCCACGCACGCCCCAAATACCCACCCCACCCCAAATACCCACCCCACGCACGCCCCAAATACCCACCCCACCCCAAATACCCACCCCACGCACGCCCCAAATACCCACCCCACCCCAAATACCCACCCCACGCACGCCCCAAATACCCACCCCACCCCAAATACCCACCCCACGCACGCCCCAAATACCCACCCCACCCCAAATTCCCACCCCACGCACGCCCCAAATACCCACCCCACCCCAAATACCCACCCCACGCACGCCCCAAATACCCACCCCACCCCAAATACCCACCCCACGCACGCCCCAAATACCCACCCCACCCCAAATACCCACCCCACGCACGCCCCAAATACCCACCCCACCCCAAATACCCACCCCACGAACGCCCCAAATACCCACCCCACGCACGCCCCAAATACCCACCCCACGCACGCCCCAAATACCCACCCCACGCACGCCCCAAATACCCACCCCACGCACGCCCCAAATACCCACCCCACGCACGCCCCAAATACCCACCCCACGCACGCCCCAAATACCCACCCCACGCACGCCCCAAATACCCACCCCACCCCAAATACCCACCCCACGCACGCCCCAAATACCCACCCCACCCCAAATACCCACCCCACGCACGCCCCAAATACCCACCCCACCTCAAATACCAACCCCACGCACGCCCCAAATACCCACCCCACCCCAAATACCCACCCCACGCACGCCCCAAATACCCACCCCACCCCAAATACCCACCCCACGCACGCCCCAAATACCCACCCCACCCCAAATACCCACCCCACGCACGCCCCAAATACCCACCCCACCCCAAATACCCACCCCACGCACGCCCCAAATACCCACCCCACCCCAAATACCCACCCCAGGCACGCCCCAAATACCCACCCCACCCCAAATACCCACCCCACGCACGCCCCAAATACCCACTCCACCCCAAATACCCACCCCACGCACGCCCCAAATACCCACCCCACCCCAAATACCCACCCCACGCACGCCCCAAATACCCACCCCACCCCAAATTCCCACCCCACGCACGCCCCAAATACCCACCCCACCCCAAATACCCACCCCACGCACGCCCCAAATACCCACCCCACCCCAAATACCCACCCCACGCACGCCCCAAATACCCACCCCACCCCAAATACCCACCCCACGCACGCCCCAAATACCCACCCCACCCCAAATACCCACCCCACGAACGCCCCAAATACCCACCCCACGCACGCCCCAAATACCCACCCCACGCACGCCCCAAATACCCACCCCACGCACGCCCCAAATACCCACCCCACGCACGCCCCAAATACCCACCCCACGCACGCCCCAAATACCCACCCCACGCACGCCCCAAATACCCACCCCACGCACGCCCCAAATACCCACCCCACCCCAAATACCCACCCCACGCACGCCCCAAATACCCACCCCACCCCAAATACCCACCCCACGCACGCCCCAAATACCCACCCCACCTCAAATACCAACCCCACGCACGCCCCAAATACCCACCCCACCCCAAATACCCACCCCACGCACGCCCCAAATACCCACCCCACCCCAAATACCCACCCCACGCACGCCCCAAATACCCACCCCACCCCAAATACCCACCCCACGCACGCCCCAAATACCCACCCCACCCCAAATACCCACCCCACGCACGCCCCAAATACCCAACCCACGCACGCCCCAAATACCCACCCCACGCACGCCCCAAATACCCACCCCACGCACGCCCCAAATACCCACCCCACGCACGCCCCAAATACCCACCCCACGCACGCCCCAAATACCCACCCCACGCACGCCCCAAATACCCACCCCACGCACGCCCCAAATACCCACCCCACCCCAAATACCCACCCCAAGCACGCCCCAAATACCCACCCCACCCCAAATACCCACCCCACGCACGCCCCAAATACCCACCCCACCCCAAATACCCACCCCACGCACGCCCCAAATACCCACCCCACCCCAAATACCCACCCCAAGCACGCCCCAAATACCCACCCCACCCCAAATACCCACCCCACGCACGCCCCAAATACCCACCCCACCCCAAATACCCACCCCACGCACGCCCCAAATACCCACCCCACCCCAAATACCCACCCCACGCACGCCCCAAATACCCACCCCACCCCAAATACCCACCCCACGCACGCCCCAAATACCCACCCCACCCCAAATACCCACCCCACGCACGCCCCAAATACCCACCCCACCCCAAATACCCACCCCACGCACGCCCCAAATACCCACCCCACCCCAAATTCCCACCCCACGCACGCCCCAAATACCCACCCCACCCCAAATACCCACCCCACGCACGCCCCAAATACCCACCCCACCCCAAATACCCACCCCACGCACGCCCCAAATACCCACCCCACCCCAAATACCCACCCCACGCACGCCCCAAATACCCACCCCACCCCAAATACCCACCCCACGAACGCCCCAAATACCCACCCCACGCACGCCCCAAATACCCACCCCACGCACGCCCCAAATACCCACCCCACGCACGCCCCAAATACCCACCCCACGCACGCCCCAAATACCCACCCCACGCACGCCCCAAATACCCACCCCACGCACGCCCCAAATACCCACCCCACGCACGCCCCAAATACCCACCCCACCCCAAATACCCACCCCACGCACGCCCCAAATACCCACCCCACCCCAAATACCCACCCCACGCACGCCCCAAATACCCACCCCACCTCAAATACCAACCCCACGCACGCCCCAAATACCCACCCCACCCCAAATACCCACCCCACGCACGCCCCAAATACCCACCCCACCCCAAATACCCACCCCACGCACGCCCCAAATACCCACCCCACCCCAAATACCCACCCCACGCACGCCCCAAATACCCACCCCACCCCAAATACCCACCCCACGCACGCCCCAAATACCCACCCCACCCCAAATACCCACCCCAGGCACGCCCCAAATACCCACCCCACCCCAAATACCCACCCCACGCACGCCCCAAATACCCACCCCACCCCAAATACCCACCCCACGCACGCCCCAAATACCCACCCCACCCCAAATACCCACCCCACGCACGCCCCAAATACCCACCCCACCCCAAATACCCACCCCACGCACGCCCCAAATACCCACCCCACCCCAAATACCCACCCCACGCACGCCCCAAATACCCACCCCACCCCAAATTCCCACCCCACGCACGCCCCAAATACCCACCCCACCCCAAATACCCACCCCACGCACGCCCCAAATACCCACCCCACCCCAAATACCCACCCCACGCACGCCCCAAATACCCACCCCACCCCAAATACCCACCCCACGCACGCCCCAAATACCCACCCCACCCCAAATACCCACCCCACGAACGCCCCAAATACCCACCCCACGCACGCCCCAAATACCCACCCCACGCACGCCCCAAATACCCACCCCACGCACGCCCCAAATACCCACCCCACGCACGCCCCAAATACCCACCCCACGCACGCCCCAAATACCCACCCCACGCACGCCCCAAATACCCACCCCACGCACGCCCCAAATACCCACCCCACCCCAAATACCCACCCCACGCACGCCCCAAATACCCACCCCACCCCAAATACCCACCCCACGCACGCCCCAAATACCCACCCCACCTCAAATACCAACCCCACGCACGCCCCAAATACCCACCCCACCCCAAATACCCACCCCACGCACGCCCCAAATACCCACCCCACCCCAAATACCCACCCCACGCACGCCCCAAATACCCACCCCACCCCAAATACCCACCCCACGCACGCCCCAAATACCCACCCCACCCCAAATACCCACCCCACGCACGCCCCAAATACCCACCCCACCCCAAATACCCACCCCAGGCACGCCCCAAATACCCACCCCACCCCAAATACCCACCCCACGCACGCCCCAAATACCCACCCCACCCCAAATACCCACCCCACGCACGCCCCAAATACCCACCCCACGCACGCCCCAAATACCCACCCCACGCACGCCCCAAATACCCACCCCACGCACGCCCCAAATACCCACCCCACGCACGCCCCAAATACCCACCCCACCCCAAATACCCACCCCACGCACGCCCCAAATACCCACCCCACCCCAAATACCCACCCCACGCACGCCCCAAATACCCACCCCACCCCAAATACCCACCCACGCACGCCCCAAATACCCACCCCACCCCAAATACCCACCCCACGCACGCCCCAAATACCCACCCCACCCCAAATACCCACCCCACCCCAAATACCCACCCCACGCACGCCCCAAATACCCACCCCACACACGCCCCAAATACCCACCCCACGCACGCCCCAAATACCCACCCCACGCACGCCCCAAATACCCACCCCACGCACGCCCCAAATACCCACCCCACGCACGCCCCAAATACCCACCCCACGCACGCCCCAAATACCCACCCCACGCACGCCCCACGCACGCCCCAAATACCCAACCCACGCACGCCCCAAATACCCACCCCACGCACGCCCCAAATACCCACCCCACGCACGCTCCAAATACCCACCCCACGCACGCTCCAAATACCCACCAAATACCCACCCCACGCACGCTCCAAATACCCACCCCACGCACGCTCCAAATACCCACCCCACGCACGCTCCAAATACCCACCCCACGCACGCTCCAAATACCCACCCCACGCACGCTCCAAATACCCACCCCACGCACGCTCCAAATACCCACCCCACGCACGCTCCAAATACCCACCCCACGCACGCCCCAAATACCCACCCCACGCACGCCCCAAATACCCACCCCACGCACGCCCCAAATACCCACCCCACGCACGCCCCAAATACCCACCCCACCCCAAATACCCACCCCACGCACGCCCCAAATACCCACCCCACCCCAAATACCCACCCCACGCACGCCCCAAATACCCACCCCACCCCAAATACCCACCCCACGCACGCCCCAAATACCCACCCCACGCACGCCCCAAATACCCACCCCACGCACGCCCCAAATACCCACCCCACGCACGCCCCAAATACCCACCCCACGCACGCCCCAAATACCCACCCCACGCACGCCCCAAATACCCACCCCACGCACGCCCCAAATACCCACCCCACGCACGCCCCAAATACCCAACCCACCCCAAATACCCACCCCACGCACGCCCCAAATACCCACCCCACCCAAATACCCACCCCACGCACGCCCCAAATACCCACCCCACCCCAAATACCCACCCCACGCACGCCCCAAATACCCACCCCACCCCAAATACCCACCCCACGCACGCCCCAAATACCCACCCCACGCACGCCCCAAATACCCACCCCACCCCAAATACCCACCCCACGCACGCCCCAAATACCCACCCCACCCCAAATACCCACCCCACGCACGCCCCAAATATCCACCCCACCCCAAATACCCACCCCACGCACGCCCCAAATACCCACCCCACCCCAAATACCCACCCCACGCACGCCCCAAATACCCACCCCACCCCAAATACCCACCCCACGCACGCCCCAAATACCCACCCCACCCCAAATACCCACCCCACGCACGCCCCAAATACCCACCCCACGCACGCCCCAAATACCCACCCCACGCACGCCCCAAATACCCACCCCACGCACGCCCCAAATACCCACCCCACCCCAAATACCCACCCCACGCACGCCCCAAATACCCACCCCACCCCAAATACCCACCCCGCGCACGCCCCAAATACCCACCCCTCCCCAAATACCCACCCCACGCACGCCCCAAATACCCACCCCACCCCAAATACCCACCCCACGCACGCCCCAAATACCCACCCCACGCACGCCCCAAATAACCACCCCACCCCAAATACCCACCCCACGCACGCCCCAAATACCCACCCCACCCCAAATACCCACCCCACGCACTCCCCAAATACCCACTCCACCCCAAATACCCACCCCACGCACGCCCCAAATACCCACCCCACCCCAAATACCCACCCCACGCACGCCCCAAATACCCAACCCACGCACGCCCCAAATACCCACCCCACGCACGCCCCAAATACCCACCCCACGCACGCCCCAAATACCCACCCCACGCACGCCCCAAATACCCACCCCACGCACGCCCCAAATACCCACCCCACGCACGCCCCAAATACCCACCCCACCCCAAATACCCACCCCAAGCACGCCCCAAATACCCACCCCACCCCAAATACCCACCCCACGCACGCCCCAAATACCCACCCCACCCCAAATACCCACCCCACGCACGCCCCAAATACCCACCCCACCCCAAATACCCACCCCAAGCACGCCCCAAATACCCACCCCACCCCAAATACCCACCCCACGCACGCCCCAAATACCCACCCCACCCCAAATACCCACCCCACGCACGCCCCAAATACCCACCCCACCCCAAATACCCACCCCACGCACGCCCCAAATACCCACCCCACCCCAAATACCCACCCCACGCACGCCCCAAATACCCACCCCACCCCAAATACCCACCCCACGCACGCCCCAAATACCCACCCCACCCCAAATACCCACCCCACGCACGCCCCAAATACCCACCCCACCCCAAATTCCCACCCCACGCACGCCCCAAATACCCACCCCACCCCAAATACCCACCCCACGCACGCCCCAAATACCCACCCCACCCCAAATACCCACCCCACGCACGCCCCAAATACCCACCCCACCCCAAATACCCACCCCACGCACGCCCCAAATACCCACCCCACCCCAAATACCCACCCCACGAACGCCCCAAATACCCACCCCACGCACGCCCCAAATACCCACCCCACGCACGCCCCAAATACCCACCCCACGCACGCCCCAAATACCCACCCCACGCACGCCCCAAATACCCACCCCACGCACGCCCCAAATACCCACCCCACGCACGCCCCAAATACCCACCCCACGCACGCCCCAAATACCCACCCCACCCCAAATACCCACCCCACGCACGCCCCAAATACCCACCCCACCCCAAATACCCACCCCACGCACGCCCCAAATACCCACCCCACCTCAAATACCAACCCCACGCACGCCCCAAATACCCACCCCACCCCAAATACCCACCCCACGCACGCCCCAAATACCCACCCCACCCCAAATACCCACCCCACGCACGCCCCAAATACCCACCCCACCCCAAATACCCACCCCACGCACGCCCCAAATACCCACCCCACCCCAAATACCCACCCCACGCACGCCCCAAATACCCACCCCACCCCAAATACCCACCCCAGGCACGCCCCAAATACCCACCCCACCCCAAATACCCACCCCACGCACGCCCCAAATACCCACCCCACCCCAAATACCCACCCCACGCACGCCCCAAATACCCACCCCACGCACGCCCCAAATACCCACCCCACGCACGCCCCAAATACCCACCCCACGCACGCCCCAAATACCCACCCCACGCACGCCCCAAATACCCACCCCACGCACGCCCCAAATACCCACCCCACCCCAAATACCCACCCCACGCACGCCCCAAATACCCACCCCACCCCAAATACCCACCCCACGCACGCCCCAAATACCCACCCCACCCCAAATACCCACCCACGCACGCCCCAAATACCCACCCCACCCCAAATACCCACCCCACGCACGCCCCAAATACCCACCCCACCCCAAATACCCACCCCACCCCAAATACCCACCCCACGCACGCCCCAAATACCCACCCCACACACGCCCCAAATACCCACCCCACGCACGCCCCAAATACCCACCCCACGCACGCCCCAAATACCCACCCCACGCACGCCCCAAATACCCACCCCACGCACGCCCCAAATACCCACCCCACGCACGCCCCAAATACCCACCCCACGCACGCCCCAAATACCCACCCCACGCACGCCCCAAATACCCACCCCACGCACGCCCCAAATACCCACCCCACGCACGCCCCAAATACCCACCCCACGCACGCCCCAAATACCCACCCCACCCCAAATACCCACCCCACGCACGCCCCAAATACCCACCCCACCCCAAATACCCACCCCACGCACGCCCCAAATACCCACCCCACCCCAAATACCCACCCCACGCACGCCCCAAATACCCACCCCACCCCAAATACCCACCCCACGCACGCCCCAAATACCCACCCCACCCCAAATACCCACCCCACGCACGCCCCAAATACCCACCCCACCCCAAATACCCACCCCACGCACGCCCCAAATACCCACCCCACCCCAAATACCCACCCCACGCACGCCCCAAATACCCACCCCATCCCAAATACCCACCCCACGCACGCCCCAAATACCCACCCCACCCCAAATACCCACCCCACGCAGGCCCCAAATACCCACCCCACCCCAAATACCCACCCCACGCACGCCCCAAATACCCACCCCACCCCAAATACCCACCCCACGCACGCCCCAAATACCCACCCCACCCCAAATACCCACCCCACGCACGCCCCAAATACCCACCCCACCCCAAATACCCACCCCACGCACGCCCCAAATACCCACCCCACCCCAAATACCCACCCCACGCACGCCCCAAATACCCACCCCACCCCAAATACCCACCCCACGCACGCCCCAAATACCCACCCCACGCACGCCCCAAATACCCACCCCACGCACGCTCCAAATACCCACCCCACGCACGCTCCAAATACCCAACCCACGCACGCCCCAAATACCCACCCCACGCACGCCCCAAATACCCACCCCACGCACGCCCCAAATACCCACCCCACGCACGCCCCAAATACCCACCCCACGCACGCCCCAAATACCCACCCCACGCACGCCCCAAATACCCACCCCACGCACGCCCCAAATACCCACCCCACGCACGCCCCAAATACCCACCCCACGCACGCCCCAAATACCCACCTCACGCACGCCCCAAATACCCACCCCACGCACGCCCCAAATACCCACCCCACGCACGCCCCAAATACCCACCCCACGCACGCCCCAAATACCCACCCCACGCACGCCCCAAATACCCACCCCACGCACGCCCCAAATACCCACCCCACGCACGCCCCACGCACGCCCCAAATACCCACCCCACGCACGCCCCAAATACCCACCCCACGCACGCCCCAAATACCCACCCCACGCACGCTCCAAATACCCACCCCACGCACGCTCCAAATACCCACCAAACACCCACCCCACGCACGCTCCAAATACCCACCCCACGCACGCTCCAAATACCCACCCCACGCACGCTCCAAATACCCACCCCACGCACGCTCCAAATACCCACCCCACGCACGCTCCAAATACCCACCCCAAGCACGCTCCAAATACCCACCCCACGCACGCTCCAAATACCCACCCCACGCACGCCCCAAATACCCACCCCACGCACGCCCCAAATACCCACCCCACGCACGCCCCAAATACCCACCCCACGCACGCCCCAAATACCCACCCCACCCCAAATACCCACCCCACGCACGCCCCAAATACCCACCCCACCCCAAATACCCACCCCACGCACGCCCCAAATACCCACCCCACCCCAAATACCCACCCCACGCACGCCCCAAATACCCACCCCACGCACGCCCCAAATACCCACCCCACGCACGCCCCAAATACCCACCCCACGCACGCCCCAAATACCCACCCCACGCACGCCCCAAATACCCACCCCACGCACGCCCCAAATACCCACCCCACGCACGCCCCAAATACCCACCCCACGCACGCCCCAAATACCCACCCCACGCACGCCCCAAATACCCACCCCACGCACGCCCCAAATACCCACCCCACGCACGCCCCAAATACCCACCCCACGCACGCCCCAAATACCCACCCCACGCACGCCCCAAATACCCAACCCACCCCAAATACCCACCCCACGCACGCCCCAAATACCCACCCCACCCCAAATACCCACCCCACGCACGCCCCAAATACCCACCCCACCCCAAATACCCACCCCACGCACGCCCCAAATACCCACCCCACGCACGCCCCAAATACCCACCCCACGCACGCCCCAAATACCCACCCCACGCACGCCCCAAATACCCACCCCACGCACGCCCCAAATACCCACCCCACGCACGCCCCAAATACCCACCCCACGCACGCCCCAAATACCCACCCCACGCACGCCCCAAATACCCACCCCACGCACGCCCCAAATACCCACCCCACGCACGCCCCAAATACCCACCCCACGCACGCCCCAAATACCCACCCCACGCACGCCCCAAATACCCACCCCACGCACGCCCCAAATACCCACCCCACGCACGCCCCAAATACCCACCCCACGCACGCCCCAAATACCCACCCCACGCACGCCCCAAATACCCTACCCACGCACGCCCCAAATACCCACCCCACGCACGCCCCAAATACCCACCCCACGCACGCCCCAAATACCCACCCCACCCCAAATACCCACCCCACGCACGCCCCAAATACCCACCCCACCCCAAATACCCACCCCACGCACGCCCCAAATACCCACCCCACCCCAAATACCCACCCCACGCACGCCCCAAATACCCACCCCACCCCAAATACCCACCCCACGCACGCCCCAAATACCCACCCCACCCCAAATACCCACCCCACGCACGCCCCAAATACCCACCCCACCCCAAATACCCACCCCACCCCAAATACCCACCCCACGCACGCCCCAAATACCCACCCCACCCCAAATACCCACCCCACGCACGCCCCAAATACCCACCCCACCCCAAATACCCACCCCACGCACGCCCCAAATACCCACCCCACCCCAAATACCCACCCCACGCACGCCCCAAATACCCAAATACCCACCCCACGCACGCCCCAAATACCCACCCCACCCCAAATACCCACCCCACGCACGCCCCAAATACCCACCCCACCCCAAATACCCACCCCACGCACGCCCCAAATACCCACCCCACCCCAAATACCCACCCCACGCACGCCCCAAATACCCACCCCACCCCAAATACCCACCCCACGCACGCCCCAAATACCCACCCCACCCCAAATACCCACCCACGCACGCCCCAAATACCCACCCCACCCCAAATACCCACCCCACGCACGCCCCAAATACCCACCCCACCCCAAATACCCACCCCACGCACGCCCCAAATACCCACCCCACCCCAAATACCCACCCCACGCACGCCCCAAATACCCACCCCACCCCAAATACCCACCCCACGCACGCCCCAAATACCCACCCCACCCCAAATACCCACCCCACGCACGCCCCAAATACCCACCCCACCCCAAATACCCACCCCACGCACGCCCCAAATACCCACCCCACCCCAAATACCCACCCCACGCACGCCCCAAATACCCACCCCACCCCAAATACCCACCCCACGCACGCCCCAAATACCCACCCCACCCCAAATACCCACCCCACGCACGCCCCAAATACCCACCCCACCCCAAATACCCACCCCACGCACGCCCCAAATACCCACCCCACCCCAAATACCCACCCCACGCACGCCCCAAATACCCACCCCACCCCAAATACCCACCCCACGCACGCCCCAAATACCCACCCCACCCCAAATACCCACCCCACGCACGCCCCAAATACCCACCCCACCCCAAATACCCACCCCACGCACGCCCCAAATACCCACCCCACCCCAAATACCCACCCCACGCACGCCCCAAATACCCACCCCACCCCAAATACCCACCCCACGCACGCCCCAAATACCCACCCCACCCCAAATACCCACCCCACGCACGCCCCAAATACCCACCCCACCCCAAATACCCACCCCACGCACGCCCCAAATACCCACCCCACCCCAAATACCCACCCCACGCACGCCCCAAATACCCACCCCACGCACGCCCCAAATACCCACCCCACGCACGCCCCAAATACCCACCCCACCCCAAATACCCACCCCACGCACGCCCCAAATACCCACCCCACCCCAAATACCCACCCCACGCACGCCCCAAATACCCACCCCACGCCCCCAAATACCCACCCCACGCACGCCCCAAATACCCACCCCCACCCCCAAATACCCACCCCACGCACGCCCCAAATACCCACCCCACCCCAAATACCCACCCCACGCACGCCCCAAATACCCACCCCCGCACGCCCCAAATACCCACCCCACGCACGCCCCAAATACCCACCCCACGCACGCCCCAAATACCCACCCCACGCACGCCCCAAATACCCACCCCACGCACGCCCCAAATACCCACCCCACGCACGCCCCAAATACCCACCCCACGCACGCCCCAAATACCCACCCCACCAGGCCCCAAATACCCACCCCACGCACGCCCCAAATACCCACCCCACGCGCCCAAATACCCACCCCACGCACGCCCCAAATACCCACCCCACGGCCCCAAATACCCACCCCACGCACGCCCCAAATACCCACCCCACCCCAAATACCCACCCCACGCACGCCCCAAATACCCACCCCACCCCAAATACCCACCCCACGCACGCCCCAAATACCCACCCCACCCCAAATACCCACCCCACGCACGCCCCAAATACCCACCCCACCCCAAATACCCACCCCACGCACGCCCCAAATACCCACCCCACCCCAAATACCCACCCCACGCACGCCCCAAATACCCACCCCACCCCAAATACCCACCCCACGCACGCCCCAAATACCCACCCCACCCCAAATACCCACCCCACGCACGCCCCAAATACCCACCCCACCCCAAATACCCACCCCACGCACGCCCCAAATACCCACCCCACCCCAAATACCCACCCCACGCACGCCCCAAATACCCACCCCACGCACGCCCCAAATACCCACCCCACCCCAAATACCCACCCCACGCACGCCCCAAATACCCACCCCACCCCAAATACCCACCCCACGCACGCCCCAAATACCCACCCCACCCCAAATACCCACCCCACGCACGCCCCAAATACCCACCCCACCCCAAATACCCACCCCACGCACGCCCCAAATACCCACCCCACCCCAAATACCCACCCCACGCACGCCCCAAATACCCACCCCACCCCAAATACCCACCCCACGCACGCCCCAAATACCCACCCCACCCCAAATACCCACCCCACGCACGCCCCAAATACCCACCCCACCCCAAATACCCACCCCACGCACGCCCCAAATACCCACCCCACCCCAAATACCCACCCCACGCACGCCCCAAATACCCACCCCAGCCCCCAAATACCCACCCCACGCACGCCCCAAATACCCACCCCACCCCCAAATACCCACCCCACGCACGCCCCAAATACCCACCCCACCCCAAATACCCACCCCACGCACGCCCCAAATACCCACCCCCCACCCCAAATACCCACCCCACGCACGCCCCAAATACCCACCCCACGCACGCCCCAAATACCCACCCCACGCACGCCCCAAATACCCACCCCCACCCCCAAATACCCACCCCACGCACGCCCCAAATACCCACCCCACGCACGCCCCAAATACCCACCCCACGCACGCCCCAAATACCCACCCCACGCACGCCCCAAATACCCACCCCACGCACGCCCCAAATACCCACCCCACGCACGCCCCAAATACCCACCCCACGCACGCCCCAAATACCCACCCCACGCACGCCCCAAATACCCACCCCACGCACGCCCCAAATACCCACCCCACGCACGCCCCAAATACCCACCCCACGCACGCCCCAAATACCCACCCCACGCCCCAAATACCCACCCCACGCACGCCCCAAATACCCACCCCACGCACGCCCCAAATACCCACCCCACGCACGCCCCAAATACCCACCCCACCCCAAATACCCACCCCACGCACGCCCCAAATACCCACCCCACCCCAAATACCCACCCCACGCACGCCCCAAATACCCACCCCACCCCAAATACCCACCCCACGCACGCCCCAAATACCCACCCCACCCCAAATACCCACCCCACGCACGCCCCAAATACCCACCCCACCCCAAATACCCACCCCACGCACGCCCCAAATACCCACCCCACCCCAAATACCCACCCCACGCACGCCCCAAATACCCACCCCACCCCAAATACCCACCCCACGCACGCCCCAAATACCCACCCCACCCCAAATACCCACCCCACGCACGCCCCAAATACCCACCCCACCCCAAATACCCACCCCACGCACGCCCCAAATACCCACCCCACCCCAAATACCCACCCCACGCACGCCCCAAATACCCACCCCACCCCAAATACCCACCCCACGCACGCCCCAAATACCCACCCCACCCCAAATACCCACCCCACGCACGCCCCAAATACCCACCCCACCCCAAATACCCACCCCACGCACGCCCCAAATACCCACCCCACCCCAAATACCCACCCCACGCACGCCCCAAATACCCACCCCACCCCAAATACCCACCCCACGCACGCCCCAAATACCCACCCCACCCCAAATACCCACCCCACGCACGCCCCAAATACCCACCCCACCCCAAATACCCACCCCACGCACGCCCCAAATACCCACCCCACCCCAAATACCCACCCCACGCACGCCCCAAATACCCACCCCACCCCAAATACCCACCCCACGCACGCCCCAAATACCCACCCCACGCACGCCCCAAATACCCACCCACGCACCCCCAAATACCCACCCCACGCACGCCCCAAATACCCACCCCACCCCAAATACCCACCCCACGCACGCCCCAAATACCCACCCCACCCCAAATACCCACCCCACGCACGCCCCAAATACCCACCCCACCCCAAATACCCACCCCACGCACGCCCCAAATACCCACCCCACCCCAAATACCCACCCCACGCACGCCCCAAATACCCACCCCACCCCAAATACCCACCCCACGCACGCCCCAAATACCCACCCCACCCCAAATACCCACCCCACGCACGCCCCAAATACCCACCCCACCCCAAATACCCACCCACCCCACCCCAAATACCCACCCCACGCACGCCCCAAATACCCACCCCACCCCAAATACCCACCCCACGCACGCCCCAAATACCCACCCCACCCCAAATACCCACCCCACGCACGCCCCAAATACCCACCCACGCACGCCCCAAATACCCACCCCACCCCAAATACCCACCCCACGCACGCCCCAAATACCCACCCCACCCCAAATACCCACCCCACGCACGCCCCAAATACCCACCCCACCCCAAATACCCACCCCACGCACGCCCCAAATACCCACCCCACCCCAAATACCCACCCCACGCACGCCCCAAATACCCACCCCACCCCAAATACCCACCCCACGCACGCCCCAAATACCCACCCCACCCCAAATACCCACCCCACGCACGCCCCAAATACCCACCCCACCCCAAATACCCACCCCACGCACGCCCCAAATACCCACCCCACCCCAAATACCCACCCCACGCACGCCCCAAATACCCACCCCACCCCAAATACCCACCCCACGCACGCCCCAAATACCCACCCCACCCCAAATACCCACCCCACGCACGCCCCAAATACCCACCCCACCCCAAATACCCACCCCACGCACGCCCCAAATACCCACCCCACCCCAAATACCCACCCCACGCACCCCCAAATACCCACCCCACCCCAAATACCCACCCCACGCACGCCCCAAATACCCACCCC